>NC_066546.1:13215893-13303393 GCF_024679095.1 Eriocheir sinensis | reverse complement strand
CTCTGGACAGCGTGGATCAGGACAGGCGAGGGAGATACAAGAAGCGTGGAAGCGAGGAAGAGAAGGCCGGAGAAATGATGCTGGCTAAGTACGAGGTTGCGTAACTTCGTGATTTAATCTTGTCAGGAAGAAAAAAATATTGACTTTGATATATGAATGGACGGAAGCGTTTATTCACATCTGTCACGTATAGAAGAAAGAGGAGAAGATAGTGTAACAGCTCCTTTAGCGACGCCCACCGATAACATCATAGCGGAGGTTGGTGTTCGCAGACTCTCCCGCCTCGCTCAACTATTCACAAAGGTCGAAGATGTATCGGGTTTTCATGTGTATTCTCTTTTTTGCACGTTACAGAAGCCTTGTCGAACTAAGAACGGATGGTAAAGTCGGTATTATCAAACGCCTCTGGTTCGCACACATTACCTATATAACGAAAGGCCGAAGAGTTTGATTTGGGTTTTATGGATTTTTTTTTGTAGCGCTCTTGGTTTGCGTGCTTTGTCGAACTAATAATATATAAGAGAAGATGGCGCCACTATAAACACTTGCCTGCGCCATGACGAGCTGGGGCCGACTACCATCTAGGCCCCTCAAGAAAAGCCTACCGGCGCTATAGGTGTACACGTAAAAAAAAAAAAAAAAAAAAAAAAAAATAGAGAGAGAGATAGGATGGTATTCTCTGACTCTTCCGCCTTGCACTTTAACTATTTCCAATGTTCGAAAAGATTAATCGGGTTCTAATGAGTTTTCTTTGCCACGTTCACGGTACAGAAGCCTCGTCACACCACCACCAGGGTCATGAAACTACTACCTATGAAATTCCTATAACCTTTGCGAAAACCTTATCAAATGTGTGAGTATGTGTGTTTGTGTGTATGTGTGTGTGTGTGTGTGTGTGTGTGTGTGTGTGTGTGTGTGTGTGTGTGTGTGTGTGTGTGTGTGTGTGTGTGTGCTTGGGCGTCTAAATGTTATAGAATATGGTTCCAATTACCATCACATTTACTTCTAATGGAGCAGCGCAATGACTTAGAAGTATATGCTTAAACCAAATGGTAATGGATTTAACGACGTGATGTAATGGCCTAAATAATTCAGTAATAAATAATCGGATCGAGGAAGAAGAAAAAAATGTTATTCCCCGTTTTTGTGCAGAGTAAGATGATTCGGAAGTAAAATCTCGTCTTATGAATTTAATATCTCTGAAAGACTTTAATAACCTGAGCGAAGTGGAAATGAGAAAAATGTTATTGAAATGTTACGCTTCATCCTGCTTCCTGGGAAATGGTAAAATGAATGTAAAAAAAAAAATGTTAGAGCTTGAAGACTAGGAATAGATGAGCAATGACGAGGAGTGCAAGATTTTTATTTTTTATTTTCTTTTTTACAGAAAAGGAGAGTTCAAGGGCATGAAAATAAAACAATAATGAAAAAAAACCCGCTACTTACTGCTCCTGAATAGAGATTAATAGATAGATGGATAAATAAATACATATATTCATACATACATACATACATACATACATACAAAGAGAGAACGAGAGATGAAAGAAAGTCTACCTATTTTAGAATCAAATATACAAATGAAAAAAAAATACCGCTGTGTATCTTGTTGAAGGTCATAAGCGATTAAAAGAAAGCGAATGTTACAGAAACACCGCGATTTAAAAACATGATATTGCATTCTGTTCATCAAGTTGTCGTTTCTTTTCTACCTCTCCATCTTTTTCTTAGTGTTCAGGATTGGCTTTCCCTTTTCCCTCCACGTGTTTTAGTGAACGGTAATGAACGGCATGGTTGTGGCCTTTGTTTTTCCATTATATATTCTATTGAGTCGCCATACTCTTTTGATGCCATGGAATTCTGATATTGAGGCAAGGATGGGGCTGGGAGAGAGAGAGAGAGAGAGAGAGAGAGAGAGAGAGAGAGAGAGAGACTTCAGTATGCAAAGTCAATTTACATCTTGAGGTGACCCAATACCTCCCTTTGAAAGAGTTTACATGTGTTTGTTTTTAAAAGTAAACAACGTGTAGTTCCTCACTTTGGCTGCCCCTCTCGTCCTGTGTGTATACTCCAGGGCAAAAGGCGGAGGAGGAGGAGGAGGAGGAGGAGGAGGAGGAGGAGGAGGAGGTAGATGGATACTTTTTCAATTTATTTTTACATACATTTTACTTACCGGTGAAATCTTGGTTTGGTTAATGTGACGATGTTCCTTCACTTCATTTCACTGCAATCTCCTCAAACTCCTGATGTGCCTCTGGATTGTCGTGGCTATGTTCTGTTGGTGCTAATGTGTTGTCTTGCGCCCCTTCAACAGAGTGCTATGTGTCTGTTATCTAGTCTGTGTTCTTGTGTTTTCCTATTTTTCTCTTACTTGAACCACTATATGACCTTTTGAATGTTCTTTATCTCACCTCATTTCTGTTTACTCGTGGTCTCTTTCTTGTCCATGTTACCTTTCACCTAATTATCTCTTTACCTGTGTTCTTTTTTTCTCACCTGATTTTCGTGTTTACCTGTGTGTTTTTTTTTCACCTCATTTTCGTGTTTGTGTTCTCTGTTTCTACTTGTGTTATCCTTTTTCTCATCTCATTATCTATTACCTGTGTTCTCTTTTGTTACCTGTGTTCTCTTTTTCTCACCTCAGTTTAGTGTTTACCTGTGTTCTCAAAATTTCACCTCTATTTTCGTGTTAGTGTTCTCTGTTTCTACCCGTGTCACCTTTCTCTCACCTCATTATCTCTTACCTGTGTTCTATTTTGTTACCTGTGTGCTCCTTATCTCACCTCCTTATCCGTCCTACCTGCGTGTTGTGGTGGTGGTCTGTTCCCGTCCACCGTTTATCCTCCGCTCTCAAAGGCTATCCCGTACCTGTCCTCACCTCTCTCCCCTCCTGTTCCTCCTCGACCGTGAATTTTTTGCCTTCTCCTTCACGGTCCAAAACACTTGATGCTAAATTAAATTATCTGTGTTGTTTTACCTGTTTGAAGAGAGAGAGAGAGAGAGGAGTAGGAGGAAAAAGAAGTCCCAAATTCCTCCTCTTCCTCTTTCTCCTTCCTCCTCTCTCTCTCTTTACATTTTCCCCTTTTTCCTCTTCCTTAGCTCACCGTCTCCTTCCTCCTCTTGTATACGCCTCTTCCTCTTCCTCTTTAGTGTGTAGTTATGTCTCTTTATATTCTTTTCTCTCTCTCTTTCTAATTCTTTCCTTTTACGTGCAAAGTGTTGTTTTACTCTTAATTTCAAGTGGTCTCCTCGTGTTTTTCTCTCTTAAAGACTTTTCCTTCTTGTTCCTGTTGTTCTTTCCTCTTCTTTTCCTTTGTTTTTCCTTTCCTCCTCTTCCTCTTTCTCCTTCTTCCTCTTTCATATTTTTCCCACTTTCTTCTTTCTCCTTAGTCCATTGTCTCCTTCCTCCTCTCTCTCCTTCCTCATTTTTCTCGTTACTCCATTTTCCCCTTCGTCTTCTTTTTCCTTTCTCTTCTTCTCTCTTCGTTCTCCTTCTTTCTCCTTTCTTTCTGTTTCATTTCACGTTCCCTCCACCTTGCTCTTTTTTTTTCCTTTTCTACTCTCTCTTCCTCCTTCTCCTCTCTCTTATTTGCGTGCCCTCCTCATTCCTCCTCCTCTTCCTCCTCGCTTGCCCTCCTCCTCTTCCTCCCTCCTCCTCTCCGCCAGCAATTACTAACTTCCTAACTTGTGGTTCGGGCGGGTACTTACTTGTGGTTCGGGCGGGTACTTACGCCTCCTCCTTCCTCTTGCCATTTCACGTTCTACTGTTGCCTCTCCTCTTTTTTTGCCGCCTCCTCTGCTCTGCCTTCTCCTCCTCCTCCTCCTCCCCCTCCTCCTCTTCTTCTTCCTCCTCCTGTTCTACTTTTCCTCCTTCTCCTCCTCCTCGTCCTCGTTCTCCTTTTCTCTTTCGTTGTTGTTGTAGTATTTGTTGTTGTAGTAGTTGTTGTTGTAGTAGTAGTAGTTGTTGTTGTTGTTGTTGTTGTTTTGTTGTTTTGTTGTTTTGTTGTTGTTTTTTGTTGCTTTCTTCTTTTCTTTAATTTTTCTTCTTCTTCTTCTTCTTATTATTATTATTACTATTATTATTATTATTATTATTATTATTATTATTATTATTATTATTATTATTATTATTATTATTATTATTATTATTATTATTATTATTATTATTATTATTATTATTATTATTATTATTATTATTATTATTACTATCATTATTATTATTATTATCATTCTATTCCGACTTCCTCCTTTTTCTCCTCGTCCTCTTCCTCTATCTCATCCTCAATAAGTAGGATGGTAAGAGGATGACCCAGTAAAAAATAAATGCATGCCAGTATCCCGTATTAGAAGCGAGACGATGCAATACGGACATACCAGGAGTATTTTTTCACGCGAACAGAGTCATCCACCACTGCAATAAACTTCCCGATAAAAGCTATTAGTGCTGGAAGGACCATCTCATTCAAGCGTCTCATTGATCGTTAGTGCGCTGCGATAGAGGTAAATTGAACGTTCCCTCTCGAATTTACAGCGTGCTTTAATCTGTTTCTATAGGTCATTGAAGCGGCTGACGGTAAATTAAATCACAAAAGTAGGCAATCCCGTCATGAGCCAATATTCTGTCTGTTTCCTGCTCTTCCATGTTTCTGTGTTTCTTCTTTCCTTAGTGGTGGAGGTGGAGGAGGAACAAATAACGATATCGCGTCATTATCACTCCTCCTCCTCCTCCTCCTCCTCCTCCTCCTCCTCCTCCTCCTCCTCCTCCTCCTAACTGATCCTCCCTTCCCTTCCTAACAACACTTCTCTCGCTTCCGTTACTAACACCGCCACCTCTCTTCCTCCTCCTCCTCCTCTTCTTCCTCTTCCTCCTCCTGCAGTGGTGGTGGTGGAGGTCCCGGGAACAATATCACCCCATTAGCACTCTTCCCTCTCCTCCTCCTCCTCCTCCTCTTCCTCTTCCTCCTTCCCTTACTAACACTTCCTCCTTCCTTCCTTCCTTCCTCCGTTGTGGTGAGAAACGAATAAGGAGGAAGAGAATTATCTTTCACAATATTCCTCCTCTTCTCCTTTATGCCTCCTCTTCCTTGTTCTCTTCTTCCTCTTTCTTCCTTCTCCTTCCTCTCCTCTTCCTCCCCCTCTGTTTTTTCCCCTCTCCGCTTCCTCTTCCTTCCTATATTTTTTTTTTCACTGTCTATTGCAATATTTCTTTACTGACTAACGCCTTTTGATCTTGTTGTTGTTGTTGTTGTTGTTGTTGTTGTTGTTGTTGTTGTTGTTGTTGTTGTTGTTGTTGTTGTTGTTGTTGTTGTTGTTGTTGTTGTTGTTGTTGTTGCTCTTCTTCTTTTTGTTCTTTTCTTGTTCTTGTTCTTTTTTTTCACTTCTGGTTCTTTTTCTTCTCCTTGTTCTTCTTCTTCTTTATCCTCCTCCTCCTCTTCCTCTTTCTCCTCCTCCTCCTCCTCCTCCTCCTCCTCAAGTTACATATAATGGCAGAAGATGAGAAGAAAATCATATCGCCTCAGTAGACGTTCACCGCTGCCATAGAAACTTTGCGCTTGCTTTTCTCTATCTCTCTCTCTCTCTCTCTCTCTCTCTCTCTCTCTCTCTCTCTCTCTCTCTCTCTCTCTCTCTCTCTCTCTCTCTCTCTCTCTCTCTCTCTCTCTCTCTCTCTCTCTCTCTCTCTCTCTCTCTCTCTCTCTCTCTCTCTCTCTCTCTCTCTGAAATAATTTGAGTCTTCTTTTTCCTCCATTTATTTATCGTCTTATCTCAATGGCTGCCATCATCCTCCTCCTCCTCCTCCTCCTCCTCCTCCTCCTCCTCCTCCCCTCTCCCTTGCCCTCTCATCTCTTCCTCTCTCTTCTCTTTCTCTTGCTCCCCCTCCCTTCTTACCTTCCCCCCTCTTCCCTCCCCCCTTTTCTCTGCTGCCCTCACTCCTCTCTTTCCTCTCTCCCCTTCTCCTCCTCCTCCTCCTCCTCTCTAAAGACATCCTCCATATCAACCCATTCTCTTCCTTCCTTATAGTACCAGAACACCTTTACCTATCTGTTGTTACTGGATATTCTCTCTCTCTCTCTCTCTCTCTCTCTCTCTCTCTCTCTCTCTCTCTCTCTCTCTCTCTCTCTCTCTCTCTCTCTCTCTCTCTCTCTCTCTCTCTCTCTCTCTCTCTCTCTCTCTCTCTCTCTCCTTGTTTACCTTCTTTTCTTTCTCTTTCTCTTCCCTTTACGTAATACTGACCTTTTCCTCATCCTTCTCCTTTTACCTTCTCCTTCTCTATCTTTTTTTTCTCTCCCTTATCCTCCTCCTCCTCCTACTACTACTACTACTACTACCATTACTACTACTACTACTACTACTTCTGCTTCTATTTCTGCCAACACAATCTTTTCTATTTCCTTCCCGCTTCTCATAGTAATTCTTGAGTCTTCATATCTTAATGGTTGTCCTTATTTTTTGTCTTAACGCTCTCCTATGTCTTCTTTTCCGAACACTGCCGCTTTATTTTCCTTCTCGTTTTCCACAGTAAATGTTCTTCCTTTAGTAATGGTGGTCGTTCCTTTGCTCTCACTGTCATTGCAGCCTCATCCCTGCCATCTCTTTTGTCACAAGCTTCCTACCTACCTCTTGTATTTCCGACCGTTCCTCCCTAACACTGCTTCCATGGTGATTCTTATTTCCTCTGTATTTTTGGGAGTGACAATGATTCTTCTACCATTGCTAACGCCTGTCCCTCTCATTTTCTTGTTTCCAGAGTGATTCTTATTTCCTTTGTATTATTGGGAGTGATAATGATTCTTCTACCATTGCTAACGTCTGTCTCTCTCATTTTCTTGTTTCCAGAGTGATTCTTATTTCCTTTGTATTATTGGAAGTGACAATGATTCTTCTAACATTGCTAACGTCTGTCTCTCTCATTTTCTTGTTTCCATAGTGATTCTTATTTCCTTTGTATTATTGGGAGTGATAATGATTCTTCTCCCATTGCTAACGTCTGTCTCTCTCATTTTCTTGTTTCCAGAGTGATTCTTATTTTCTTTCTATTATTTAGAGTAACAATAATTCTTCTACCATTGTTAACGCCTGTCCCTTTCATTTTCTAGTTACTCCTTCGTGCACTACTAATACTTCTTTCACTCATTCTCTCCCTCCTAATACCAACATATCTGCTTGTATTATTAACTTCTGCTTTTACCACGCTCTCTTTTTTTAATTACTAACGCCTCATCACCTCTACTTCCTTTTAATTTTCTTGTTCTTCTTCTGTTAACACTCCAACGTACACTACTAATATTTCCTCCACTCATTGTCTCCCTTCTAACACCAACACACCTGCTTGCACTATTAACTTCTGCTTTTACCACGCTTTCTTTTTTAATTACTAACGCCTCTATTACCTCCACTAACACTTTTGCCTCTCCCATTTTCCTTATCCTCTATTACTAACAATCATACTACTACCACTGCTAACACTGATGCTTCTTTCGTTCTCTTTTCTATTATTAAAAGAACTCTACTGCAACCGCTTCCAATATTCCTGTTCCATTTTCTTTCTTTCTTTCTGGTATTTCTGCCGACGTTAACACACTTTTTTTAATTTTTTTTTTACATCAAAGGATACGGCTCAAGGGCAACAAAAAGAGTATAAAAAAAGCCCACTACTCGCCGCTCCCACAAAGGTCAATTTTCTTTACTGTTATTATACATTAGTGCCCCTTCTTCCCTTACTGCACCTCCCCTCCTTACCCTTATCAGATATTAGCACCCCTTCTTCCCTTACTAACACCTCCCTCTTTACCACTAACATATATTTGCACCGAAGTATTACTAACTCTGCTTCTTCTCCTCCCCGCAGTGGTGGTGGTGGCGGGCGACGAGCAGGAGTATCGGCTCACGCGCTACCTCATGGCGAACTACGATCCCTCCGTCAGGCCCGCCAGGAACTCCTCCCAGGCGCTCTCCGTGGTCTTCGGCGTCGCCCTGCACAGTATCATTGACGTGGTGGGTACAGACGCGCCTCGGTGTGATAGCTAGATTACAGACTTGAGAACAGGGGACGCTTACTTCATCCTTGGTCTTTCATATTAATCATGTGTTTATGTATTCTTTCCCTTGTATTACTGTCAGACCTCAGCCACAGCCGCTACCAACATTTCTTACTGGCACTACTAACACATTTGCTTTTCCCCTGCTCTCTTATTTACTAACACGTTTACTCTTATCACTATTAAAATTGCGTCCTCTCCCATCTCTCTTCCATTACCAACACTTGTACTACCTCTAAGACTCCTGCTTCCCCTATCCCCTATTCATTTACTAACACCCATTACCATTTCCAAAACGAGCTAGATTAATGAAGTTTTTACAAGTACATGACAAGCTTAATACGTTGTTAGTCTCATGTGTTTTCAGTGTGTGTGTGTGTGTGTGTGTGTGTGTGTGTGTGTGTGTGTGTATGCTTGAGGTGCACATGCTATATTTCCAAGTACAGGGCAGACTTATTACATTACTGGGACTTTTGTGTTAGTCATGTTGTTGTGCATGCTGCAGATACACATACTTGGCAGCGAAAACGGTTGGTGTTTTTCGCGTAAACGATCGGAATTTTAGTGGAAACGGTCGATGTTTTCCTGGAAACGGTTGGGATGTCCGTGAAAACGATTGGGGTTCTCGCGAAAATAATTGGGGTTTTAGTGGAAATTATCTTTTTGGGGGGGAGGGGAAATAATTTGAACTTCGGTAAAAATGATCGGGGTTTTCGCTTCAAACGATCATGTTATTGGCGAAACCGGTCGGGGGCTTTCGCAGATATGATCGAAATTTTTGTAGCAACGGTCGGCGTATTCAGATTGGCGCACACTCACATCCCAAACCTACTGACCGTGGAATACATGACACGAATGAGTATAAATAAATAAATAAATAGATAAATTAATGGTCAGCATGGTACACACAATCCAAACAGAAGACCATTCCTACCACATCGAAATCACTCACTCACTAACGCACTGGAAAAGGGTGCACACGATAGATTTAGATTTATAGTTTAGGGGAGTGTTTTTTGTTTGAACGTTGATGTATTCAGTTTTCAAGGGCATGTGGTGTTTGGTGTGCCTGCTTCCTCTGTTTTTTTTTTTTTTTTTTTCGGTGGTGGATGGGGTGTTGGTGTGGGGAGGGGGGAAGAGGGCAAGAGGCGGCATCCCTTATCAATTTTTTCTACTTTTTATTTGCGTGGAAAGTTAATTGTTTTTTGGGAAGGGGAGTTGCTCTGTTTTATTAACTTTTGCCGGGGTGTTGTTTTACGGGGTTTGTTTTTCTTATATTTTTGGCGGGCGTGTTTGGTTTTGAGGGGAGCGGCTTCGGCCCTTTTTTTTTTTCTTTCGCGTTTTTCTTCGCGTGTATTTTTCTGAGGGCTTTGTCATTACCTTTTTCGTTCATGGCGTGAGGAAGGGTGTGTGTGTGTGTGTGTGTGTGTGTGTGTGTGTGTGTGTGTGTGTGTGTGTTTAAGCGATATTTCAAGGCTTTATTATCATGGAGAAGATGGTGTTTTTTTCCTCTTTTCTTTCAATATATATTTTTTCTGGCATTTGTGTAATTCCCGTATAATAATAATAATAATAATAATAATAATAATAATAATAATAATAATAATAATAATAATAATAATAATAATAATAATAATAATAATAATAATAATGGAATTCTCTTTTCTTCTGCTCTCCTTTCTATTTTCTTCGTCTTTTCTTTTCCTTTCCTCTCCTTTTCCTTCTCCTCCTCTCTTCCTCTCCTCCTCCTTTTTCTCTCTTTCTCGTCTTTGTGTCTTCTTCTTCTTCTCTCCCTTGTCCTTCTTCCTTCTTCTTCTTCTTCTCTTCCTCGTCCTTCTTTCTAATTCTTCTCCTCTCCATCGTCCTTTTTTCTTTTTCCTCTTCTCTCCCTTGTCCTTCTTCCTTCTTTTTCCTCTTCTCTCCCTTGTCCTTCTTCCTCCTTCTTCTTCTTCTTCTCTTCCTCGTCCTTCTTTCTAATTCTTCTCCTCTCCCTCGTTCTTTCTTCTTCCTCTTCTCTCTCTCGTTCTTCTCCGTCCCTTCTGTCACTTCTCTTCTACCTGCCTATCCACTATCATCACCTCTTCCCTACATTTTCTTCTCCATCACCTCCTCCTACTCTTCCTCCTCCTCCTCCTCCTCTTCCTCCTCCTCCTCCTCCTCCTCCTCCTGTTCGTCTTTCATCACCACATCCAACCCTTTCATCATTACCTCCAACACCGCCACTGTCTCATTACCAACCTCTCCTCCTCCTCCTCCTCCTTCTCCTCCTCGTCCTCCTCCTTTTCCTCCTCGTTCCTTCCACCTTTTTTCTTTTCCTCATTCTCATTTCCATTCTCCTTATACTCTTTTCAATCCTTTTCTCCTAAATTATCCTCTTCTTTTACTTCTACTTCTTTTCCCTCTTTTTCTTCTTCTCTTCTTCCTCCTTATCGTTTCCTTCTCCACCTGTCTTTATTCCTCTTTCTCATTATGTGCCTCTTCATTGCTATCTTTTTCATCTTCTATGCGTCCTTGTCTTATTTTTCTTCTCCTTATCCTTCTCTCGTTATCTCCTTCTCATTCCTCCTCTTTATATTCAACTTGTACGTGCTCTTTTCTTCTTCTTTTACCCTCTTTTCTCCTCCTCCTCCTCCTCCTCCTCCCCCCCGCAGGACGAGAAGAACCAGATCCTCACTACCAACTGCTGGCTGACGCAGGTGTGGAGCGACGCGCACCTCACCTGGAACGCCTCGGACTTCGGGGGTATCCAGGTGATCCGCGTGCCCTTCCAGCGGGTGTGGAAGCCTGACATCATCCTCTACAACAAGTAAGGAGGGGGGGGGGGAATGTATGTGTCTATAACTGTATGAATTCGTGGATAGTTGTATGAATCTCACCTCAGTCTATGTAACGAGAGTGTTTGTATGTATGTATGTATGAATGGATGTATGAATGTATGAATGGATGGATGGATGAATGGATGGATGGATGAATGGATGAATGGATGAATGAATGAATGGGTGTAGAGAATCTTGATCTCATCCTATACCACAAGTGAGGGGATGGAATGTGTGTGGAAGATAGTGTGTGTCTGTCTGTTTGTCTGTTTGTATGTATGTATGGATGGATGGATGGATGGATGGATGGAAGGATGTATGGATGGATGGATGGATGGATGGATGAGTAGAAACCTGACCTCATCCTCTATGAAACAAATGAAGAGAAAATATTTGAGGTGTGTGAATGTTTGTATGAGTATATAAATTTGGATATACGAGGTTCCCAAAGGTGTGTGATTCTTAGCAAGGACGAAGTGTATGCATGAAGGAGTGTTTATGAATGTGTTCGTCTGTATGTGTGTGTTTGAAAGACGAGTCGGTGTGTGTAAGAAGCGTTTTATTATTACAAGGCAGTGAAGCATGAAGGCGTGGGAAGGCGTTAGCGTGTGTGTGTGTGTGTGTGTGTGTGTGTGTGTGTGTGTGTGTGTGTGTGTGTGTGTGTGTGTGTGTGTACAGAGTGGGTTCTTCAGCGTGAAAGCCGGATGTCATCTTATATAGCGTGAGTGTGTGATTTTTTTTGTGTGTGTTGGTGGTAATAACAATTGACAAGAAGGAAGAGGAGGAGGAGGAGGAAGAGAGGAAGAAGAGAGGAGAGAGGAAGAAGAGAGAGAGAGAGAGAGAGAGAGAGAGAGAGATCTTCCATGTTCCATTTTAGTATTCTGAAAATTCTGTCAAAACACCTAACAATTTTCCACTAACAAGAACACACACACACACACACACACACACTATGAACCATCTCTTCCTCCTTCATTTTCCTTTTTCTGCTTCTCCTCCTCCTCCTCCTCCTCCTCCTCCTCCTCCTCTTCAGCAAGGCGACACTTTCTCAGCTTCACACAACCACCAGTTCGCACCTCCTCACCTCTTCTCCAACACGTCATCTTCAGCTCTCCACTAACGCCTCCTCTCCTCCTTCCTTTATGCTCCTTTCCTTCATCTCCCCTGCAGTACCTTCGTCTTATCACCTTGCTTCACACCTGTCTCATTAACGCCTCCTTAAGACTCTATTCTCAGCTCCGCCTTGACTTGAGTTCCCCGTCGACGATATACCTCATCAATTTTTTTATTTTTTTTTATTTTTTCACTCCTGTCAACACCTGTATTACTTTTTATTTCTTTACCTGTTCACCTCAGTCTTAAGAACTCTCTTTTTCTGTTTGTCTATGGTCCAAAGTATCAAACTCTTCGAAGGCTCAGTCCATCTGTTTCAGAGGGCTTTCATAGAAGTTAGTGCGGTTCCCGTGGGTGGTTCACTGAGCCTGGCGGTAGTTTTGTAAGATTTCCGAGTCTATCATTCACTCTTCTCAATTTCGTCTTTCCTCTTTACACTATTCTCGTAATACTTAACAGATTCCTCTTTACACTTCCAATGTTTCTTCACTATAATTTTCAAACGTAATTTTCAGTCTATCATTCACTCTTTCTTGATTCATTCCTCTTTCCTCTTTACACTTCTCTCGTAACACTTTCCTTTTAATTACGGATCCCACTTTACACTTCCATCCTTCTCTCTCTCTCTCTGTCTCTCCGTCTTTCTCTTTACGATTTCCCTCCATTGTTCCTTCCCTCCTCTCCCTCTAATCGTTTCCTGCCCCTCCCCACATCCCTGACATATCACCTTTATTCTTGCTCTCTTAAATATTTTTGTCCACATCATCACCACTCCCTCTCCCTCTCTGTCTCTCTCCCTTGAGTTTGCACTTCACCACCACCACCACCACCACCGCCACCGCCACTACCACCAACAGCACGATCTCCACCTTTTCCCGTCAGCAGTTTCATCACCAGTTTATCACCGCATCACATCATCACCTCCTACCTGTCATCACAAAAGCTATTCCCTCTTCATCACCTCCTCCTCCTTCTTCATGTCACCATCAGCATATTCCTCCACAAACTACCACCATCACCACCACCACTACATTACCACACCACATAACCAGCCCCGTATTCACCACCCTCCATACTCTGCCCCACACACAGCCACATGTTGTAGCAGATAGTCACCCCTACAAACACGCGCTCTCCTCCCGGTGACTAAAAAGAAAATGAGTGCTACAGTACAGACTGTAATTTTCGCCATTTTGTCTCCTGTGCCACCAAAGCATTTTCATTGTCGCGTCCGTGTCTTGTTGCGTCTTCATTGTTTGTCTTTCTTGTCACTCGTTTATCTTCAACTGTCTGTCCTCGTCCTCCTACGGTCCTCTTTTACATATTGTTCCACACTTACACCAACACTTCAATGTCACTTACACTACACAACATTCACATAAACGCATACACACAAACACCTTTTCTATGTGTTGTGTTTGTCTTAATGACGGATATTGACTTTTCTCTATCCGTGAACCAATTAGCAGTAGAACACTCACTAAACACCAACAATATCACTACCTCACCGGCTCACCCTCTTAACACCTCTCTCCCTTTCCCCCTCCCCCACTAGCGCGGACGCCCAGTACTCCGCGGCCACCATCAACACCAACGTGATCGTCACCTCGAGCGGGGAGGTGACGTGGCTGTCTCACGGCATCTACCGCTCCTCCTGCGACATGAACGTGGAGTACTTCCCCTTCGACGTCCAGTCCTGCAAGATGATGTGGGCGTCCTGGACCTACGACGGATACCAGGTGTGTGGGGAGGATGTGGAGGAGAGAGGGGGGATAGGTAGGTGTGTGGGTGGAGGAATGGGTGGAAGTGGCTGGGTGGACAGATGTGTGTGTGTGTGTGGAAGGCATGGGGGAGTCGTGGGTGGGGGGGATGAGTGTGGGGATAGGGAGGTGTGTGTGGGGTGAAGTGGTGGAAGTGGGGACATAGACAGGTGTGTGTGAGGGGGGAAAGGAGTGGGGTTAGGCAGGTTTGTGTGTGTGTGTGTGTGTGTGTGTGTGTGTGTGTGTGTTAGGTAGGTGGTAGTGGACGTGTGTGTGTGTGTGTGTGTGTGTGTGTGTGTAGCTATTTTATACCTTCCATCTTTTTTCCATCCTTCGATCTTTTTTTTTACCAGTTCTTCCATTCTTTTACCATTTCATTAACATATGTTTATCCTCTGACAGCATTTTTCTTTATTTCTTTTTCCCTTTTCCTTTTCTTTCTTCACTTTTTCACCTCCATAATACTTCCCTGTCACCTCTCATCTCCCTTTTATGGCTCTTTATTAATTTTACCTCATTATTCTTTCTCGTCTCTCATGTTTCCTCTTCATTAAGCCTCTATTTTGCTTCCGTTATTTTTTCTGTATTTTCTTTATGGTTTCTTTTATTCTCTTTCTCTTAGTCTGTCTGTTTCTCTGTCTATCTCTCTCATTTTTCTCTATCTCTCACTTTCCCCTCCCGTCATTGTTTTATCCGTTTCTTTCTTGCTCTCTTTCGCTAACGTGATTTTTTGCTCTTTTTTTTTATGTCTCTGGTTAGCACTCTTTGTTCTCTCCTGCTGTCGCTTGCCGCTCGTTCTTTTGTGTAATACTTTTTTCTGTTCTTTTTATTTTTCATCCTCAAACTACTTTTTCCCTCGTGGCCTCCGTATCACTTCACTGCCAAAGGTAAAGAAACACGCTGCGCAATTTTCTCGAGTCCGTTGCTCTTCCTATCAACCGTTGACCTTTCCTAATTTCCTCTCTCGCCTGTTTCCTTCTTTATCCTCTTATGGTATTTCTCTCTCTTTCCTCTTAGTCCTCTCGTCTGAATCTTTTTGTCTCCCCGGGTAGCATTCTTTGTTGTCCTCTGCTGTCTTTTTCTTCTGGTAACACTTTTATGTAATGCTTCTATTCCTTTATTTTCTATCCTCAAAGTTTTTTTTTCTCGTGGTGCCAAAGTAAAAATTAAACACTTCCACTATTTTTGATCTGGTATTTATCCTATCCTTTGCTAATTTCCTCTCTCGTCTTTCTCCTCATTTATCCTCTTATGTTATCTCTCTCTCATTCCTCTCATCCTCTTGTCTGAATCTTTTCCTGGTGACCCGTGACCTTTATTTCTGCCTGTGTCTTGTTTTCCCTTTCTCCCTCCCTCCTCTGCTTGGTTCCTTCTCTTTCTCTTTTCCTTTGTCACCACCACGTTCACATTCCTCTTTCCTCTCGTGTTCTCCTCTCTCAGCCAGAACTCCTTCCTTCATCTTTTACCCTAATCAGCTGCTATGTCTCTCTCTTTGTCTCTCGTGTCTGTGTCTCTGTCTCTCTGTCTGTCTGTCTTCCTTCCTCTTTGCCGCTCGAGTCTTTCCTTTTTCCACTACCTCTGTCACTCACACATTTCCTCACTTTCCTGTTTCTTCCACATGTTTTTTTGCCCTCAGTTTCTCTTTCTTTTTCTGTCTTTCTCCCATTTTCCCACTTAGCTTTTGTTCATCACTCGCAATTACTCATTTACTCATTCATTTAATTTGTCAGTCAGTCAGGCAGTCAGTAAGTCATTCACCAACTCAATAAATCAATCAAATCAGTCATTCATTAGTCATTCATTACGTCAATTATTTCATCTTTCACTCACTAAATCACTCACCTGCTCATTTACTCGCCAGATTATTCCCGCACTCACTCCTCTACTCATGCCAATCACTCATTCCTTTCATCTCTTCTCCCCTTCCTTCCTTCCAACTTCTCTCCCTCTCCGCCTCACTCCTACGCAGCGTTGCATTTTCGTAGTTTCTGACCGATAACTATAGCAAAAACAAACAAACTAACATCAATAAATAGGAGTTTTAACGCTAACTTCAATTTTCTGTCGTGATTTGGGTAGGTACGAGAGTTTGAGGCTTAAAAGTAATAAAGACGATGTGGTGAATACGATAATCTGGCAACGCTGCTCTCACCCTCCACCTCCTCGCCCCTTTGTGTTCCCAGCTGGACCTGATGAAGCAGATGGACGCGGGCGACATGTCCAACTACCAGAGTAACGGGGAGTTTGACCTGGTGGAGTTCACGGCCGCCAAGAACATCACCTACTACTCGTGCTGCCCAGAACCCTACCCGGACATTACCTTCACCATCAAGCTACGCCGCCGACCCATGTTCTACGTGTTCAACCTCATCCTGCCCTGCGTCCTCATCAACGGCATAGGTAAAGGGGGACAGGTGTTAAAGTAGTGGGGGGCTTGCTTACCTGTGTTTTGATTAGTAGTATAGTTAATGGTAAGGAGTTCTATGTAGTCAACCTCATCCTGCCCTGCGTCCTCATCAACGGCACAGGTAAAGGGGTGATAAAGGGAAAGGGCTTGCTTACCTGTGTTTTGATTAGTAGTATTGGTGATGATAAGGAGTTCCCCGTAGCCTACCTCATCCTGCCGTGCGCGCTCATCAACGGCATAGGTAAAGGGGGACAGGTGTCGTAGTTTAGTTGTAAAGGTCTTATAAACATTACAGGTGAGATGTCCTTCACCTTATCATCTTATCTTTCTCATTAAAAGCGTCGGTGAGATGTTAGGTATCCGTCCTCATTTGCTTCATAGTCACCTGCTCTTGTCATTACCCTAATTGTCCCGTCAGGTGTGTCTTGCGTTTCACTTAATCACCGTCATTACCTCTCCCTTCGTTAATGGTACAGGTGAGTGACACGTGTCCGCCTCCTTCCTTTTCTTCGCGCTGCGGTACATTTGTCTTCACCTCATGCGTGTCTCGTTCTTTGCTTTCTCACGTTTATGCCCTTTTTCTCATTAGTGGCGCTCCTGGTGTCCTCCCTCGCTTGTCTTCTCTCTTTTTTTATATATTTTTTGGTACCTCTGTCTTCCTCTCATTGATTTATTTTTTCTTTCTCTTTCTATCTTTCAGACTTACTTTCTTTCATTATTCATTTATTTCCACTTTCGGAGTGTCACCTTTGCGGGTTTGCTTTTTTGTTTGGGGGTGGGGGTGGGGCGGTTGGCACTGAATGGAGAGGGGTTTTCAATGTTCATCTTTACCTGTGTGTTGAGTTGATTAATTTACATAAGTCAAGTCAGGTGGTAAGGTTCTGTTGGTGTCACTTTCATCCCGTTGCCATAGAAAGGTTAGGTGTTGTTATGCTCACACCTTTACTTCTTTTTTTTTTACTGCAAAGGAAACAGCTCAAGGGCAAAAAAAAAAAAAAAAAAAAAAGGAAACAATAATATAAAAAAAGTTCGCTAATCGTTGCACTTGCTAAAAAGGGTTCGGAGGAGTGGCCGAGAGAGGTCAATTCCGGGAGGAGATTAATTCTATGTATTCTTTCTTAACTGTTCTATTATTTTTCCACATTTCGTATTTGTTTATTTCCAGTTGACTTGCGGTTTATTTTTATTTTATTTCATTCATCTATTTAGCATCTCGTTATTCAGTCTTGGTTCTGTTCGAGGCGTCACTCTCATTCTTTACCGTCAAAATAAGATCACCTGTTCTGTTTTCACCTTCTCTCGTGTTAATTAATAGATACAGGTAACGCGGTAAGTTTATTTTTGTTAACAGGCGTGACTTTTATCCTTTGGTATGTAAAAAATAATAATCCAGCTCATTTCTGTTCACACCTTTACCTGCTTCGATTAATTACCGTATAGGCAGTGAGTTAAGGTTCTGTTCCAGGCGTCATTTTTATCCTTTGATGTGAAAAAAAAAAATCCCAGTATACAAAAAAAAAAAAAAAAAAAAAAATCTAGCTCATTTCTCTTCACACCTTTACCTGCTTGGATTAATTATAGCATAGGCAGTGAGTTAAAGGTCTGTCCCAGGCGTCATTTTTATCCTTTGATGTAAAAAGCAACAACAAAAAAAAACAATAACTTCCGGCTCAATCCTGTCCCCACCTTTGCTTTCCCTCGCGCGCACCTGTTCCCTCATTAGCAGCCAGGTGCGAATCAAGGTGCAGCTCCTACGCGTTATCCAGGTGCCTCCAGCCTTTGATTCCTTGCAGAGTTTCGAGCTCAATAATAACGTGTTCTGTTAATGCGTTGGCGAGATTCAGTTTTTCTTGCATTTGTTTTTGTTGTCGTTCATATTTGTTGTTGTTTGTTTCGTGTTTTTGCTTGTTTTTGTTGTTGTTTTTCTGTATTTTGTGTTGGTTTGTTTCCTTTTGACTTGCGCCTTATTTTTTTTTTGTTGATTTATTGTATTTTCTATTTATTATTTTTTTCTGTATTTTATTTGATCGTCTTCCTTTGTCTTTCGCTTCCTTTTTTATTATTTCATTTATATATTCATTGATTTCTTTTTTCTTACTCTCGATCTCTTTTTTTCTTTATTTGCCTATTTCTTTCTTTATTTATTTTATCTCTCTTTCCCTCCTCTGACTTCTGCTTTCTTTTATAGTATTTCATTTATGTACTCATTGATTTCTTTTTTATTTCTCTTTCTCTCTTTTCCTTTTTTTCTTTCTTTCTTTCTTTCTTTCTTTCTTTCTTTCTTTCTTTCTTTCTTTCTTTGTCTCTCCTTTACTGTGACCTCTGCTTCCTTTGTTTTATTATTTCATTTATATATTCATTGGTTTCTTTATTCTTTCTCTCTTTGTCGTTCTTTATTATTTATTTCTTTATTCATTTATTTATTTCTCTCTTTCTCTCCTTCCTTCCTTATTCTATCCTTTCGTCCTTTCATAGTTCTCCCTTTCTTCTCCCTTTTTCTAACCTCTTTCTTTCTTCCTTTATCATATTCATACCCTTTTATCGTTCAGTCAGATGTGTTCATAGTTTACCGTATTCGTCCTTCCTTAACACCAGGTGGGTCATTAAAAACAGGAACATTACATAACCTTCATAGCT
Source organism: Eriocheir sinensis (assembly GCF_024679095.1). Lineage (NCBI taxonomy): Eukaryota > Metazoa > Arthropoda > Malacostraca > Decapoda > Varunidae > Eriocheir > Eriocheir sinensis. The sequence goes on along the minus strand of NC_066546.1, from coordinate 13,284,624 downwards.
ATAAGGCAACATTAAAAGCTTAGTGTTATATTATTAGTGTCCATAATACGGTAAGTTTTTAGCGGTAGTCATGTTTAGTAAAGTTAATAGGCTATTCTCATGTTCTTTAAATTAGTTTATGGAATAATACTTTGACGTTAATCTCCTTACCATTTCGTTATTATGTACAGGTGTGTGTGTGTGTGTGTGTGTGTGTGTGTGTGTGTGTGTGTGTGTGTGTGTGTGTGTGAACAGTGTGCCATTTCTCTATTTCTCTCTCTGAATTATTAAAGGAATGAAAATGTAAATAAAACGAGGAAGAAGAGCGACAAAATAAAGTATAAATGAAGCAGAAAATAAAAGGAGAGAAGATAAATAAAAAAGAAAAAGAATAGAGGTGAAATGGAAGAAAGGAAGGAGGGAGGAGAGGAAGATAAAAAAGGAGGAAGGAAGAATGGAGAAGTCAAGAAAGAGAGGAAGGAGGCGGGAGAGGGAAAGAATGAAGGTGGAGAGAAAGAGACAGAGGGAAGGAAGGAGGGAGAGAGGGAGGGAAGGAGGGGAGGGAACGAGCAGGCTAACCGCATAACACAGACTCATAAGCAGTTAACACGGTGAATATAACCCTTCTCTCTCTCTCTCTCTCTCTCTCTCTCTCTCTCTCTCTCTCTCTCTCTCTCTAACCTTTTTCCTTTCTTCTCTCATCCTCTCTCTCCTCTCTTCCTCTTCTCTTCCTTTCTCCCTCTCTTTCTCTCTTCTCTCCTTCTCTCTCTGTCTTTTCTTCCTCCTCTCCTTCTCCCACTGTCGCTTAATCACCCTCTTCCTCTTCCCCTTTCCTCCTTAAGAGTCCAACTTTTTTCTATTTCATCCCTTCCTCTTCTTTTTCTTCTTTCTTTTCGTCCTCTTCTTGTATTTCCATCCCTTCCTTCCTTCTCTGTTTTTTGCTTTCTCCTTCTTCTGCTTCGGGGAGGAAAGGGAGAGAAACATGATGGAAGAAAGGAAACGAAGGAGGAGGGGCAGAGAAAGGAAGGAGAGAAGGAGGGAATGGAGGAAGGACAGATGTAGGAAAGGAGAACAAAAGCAAAGGATGGTAGGTATGGAAGGGAAGGAAGAGGGAACAAAGGATGGAGGGAAGGAGTGAAGGAAAGGAGAGAAGGAAGGAGGGAAGGAAAAAAGAAACAGAATGACCAAGTAAAACATAATCGTAAAGACTTGACACCAGCTCTCTCTCTCTCTCTCTCTCTCTCTCTCTCTCTCTCTCTCTCTCTCTCTCTCTCTCTCTCTCTCTCTCTCTCTCTCTCTCTCTCTCTCTCTCTCTCTCTCTCTCACACACACACACACACACACACACAGACACACTTCCATTCTTGTCCTGGCGATAGTCCAGCGAGAGAGAGAGAGAGAGAGAATTAAGACGGTTTTGCCTACCGGTTGTGTGAAGGAAAAGTGGGACTCGTATGAAAAAAAAAAGCAAAAAAAAAAAAAAAAGCTAATTCTCTTTCGTTTTGAGAGAGAGAACAATGATGATGTGTTTTTAATTCCTCTTACTTTTCATACCCCATTCTTCCTCCTCCTTCTCCTCCTCCTCCTCCTCCTCCTCCTCCTCCTGGTCATCCTCGTCTTCATATTCTCCTTCTTTCCTCCTCTTATCCTTCTCTTCCTTCACACGTTCTTCTTTACTCCTTTCTTTCATTTTTTTCCATTAATCTTTCTTTTCCTCCCTTCTTAATATTTCACCCTCTTTTTTTCTTCTAATTTCCAACTCTCTTTTGTCTCTCCTCTTCCTTCCTTCGTCACTTTTCCTCACTCTCTCCTCTCTTCTTACTTCCTCATCCGTCATTTTTTCCTTCCCTCTTCTATCCCTTGACCTCCTTTACCTTCTGCTTTTGTTTTTCCCTCTGATCCTCATCCGGGTCTGTTTTAATATTGTTTTTTTCCTTCCCTCGTTTCCTTCCTTCTTTTTCTTCTTTTCCTCCTCTCCCGACCGCCAACGCCACGACCTCCACTTTTTCTCATTTTTCGTCCTCTTTCTCCTGCTCTTCCTCCTCTTCCTCATCCTCCTAAATCATCTTGCAACACTTCCTTCCTCTTACTATCAACCTCTTCTCGTCTTTTCTCATCCTTCGAACCCTTCTGCCATCACCTCCTCCTCCTCCTCCTCCTCCTCCTCCTCGTCCTTGTCCTCGTCCTCCTTCTCCTTCTTCTCCTTTTCGTCCTTGTCCTTTTCCTCGTCTTCTTTCTTATCCCTTAAACCTTTCTGCCAACACCTCCTCCTCCTCCTCCTCCTCCTCCTCCTCGTCGTCCTTCTCCTCCTCTTCCTCCTCGTCCTTGTCCTCGTCCTCCTTCTCCTTCTCCTTTTCGTCCTTGTTCTCTGCCTCGTCCTCTTCCTCATCCCTCAAACCTTTCTGCCAACATCTCCTCCTCCTCCTCCTCCTCCTCCTCCTCCTCGTCCTTGTCCTCGTCCTCCTTCTCCTTCTCCTTTTCGTCCTTGTTCTCTTCCTCGTCCTCTTCCTCATCCCTCAAACCTTTCTGCCAACATCTCCTCCTCCTCCTCCTCCTCCTCCTTCCCCTCCTCCTCCTCGTCCTTGTCCTCGTCCTCCTTCTCCTTCTCCTTTTCGTCCTTGTTCTCTTCCTCGTCCTCTTCCTCATCCCTCAAACCTTTCTGCCAACATCTCCTCCTCCTCCCCCGCAGCCCTGCTAGTGTTCTACGTCCCCAGTGAGTCGGGCGAGAAGGTCACGTTGGGCATCTCGGCGCTGCTCTCCATGACCGTCTTCCTCATGACCATCAGGGAGTCGCTGCCGCCCACCGAGAAGACGCCCCTCATTAGTAAGTGTGTGACCTTGACCTGACCTTTGACCCTTGACCTTTGACGTTTGACCTGTTAGTTAGTTAATTTATTGCCCTCATTAATAAGTATGTGACCTTGACCTGAACTTTGACCCTTGACGTTTGACCTGTTAGTTAGTTAATTTATTGCCCTCATTAGTAAGTGTGTGACCTTGACCTGACCTCTGACCTTTGACGTTTGACCTGTTAGTTAGTTAGTTAATCTATTGCCCCTTACTTTACTTAATTACCCTTAGATTAAAGACCCTTGACGCTTGACCTCCTCCTCTTGACTTTGACCTGACTCTTGATTTGTGACTCTAGATGTCCTGTGTTTGCTTGTTTGATTGTGACCTTGACCTCACCTCTCAATCTTGACCCTTAACTTGACCTCCTCCTCTTGACTTTGACATGACCCTTGACTGTGACCCAAGATAGGTTGTGTTTGTGTGTGTGTGTTTGTGTGACCCTTGAACTTTGACCACTTTGACAATTATTGACCTCATTCTTGATCCTTGATTTTAAATAGCTTGTGTTTGTGTACGTGAGTGTGCGTGTGGGTGACCAAAAATCGGGTGACCAAATTTTCAGCATTTGGTCACCTGAGAATTTGGTCACCTCAGCATTTGGTCACCTCAGAATTTGGTCACCTCAGCATTTGGTCACCTCAGAATTTGGTCACCTCAGCATTTGGTCACCTCAGAATTTGGTCACCTCAGCATTTGGTCACCTCAGCATTTGGTTACCTCAGCATTTGGTCACCTCAGCATTTGGTCACCTCAGTTTTGGTCACCTCAGAATTTGGTCACCTCAGAATTTGGTCACCTCAGCATTTGGTCACCTCAGCATTTGGTCACCTCAGTTTTGGTCACCTCAGAATTTGGTCACCTCAGAATTTGGTCACCTCAGAATTTGGTCACCTCAGCATTTGGTCACCTCAGCATTTGGTCACCTCAGCATTTGGTCACCTCAGAATTTGGTCACCTCAGCATTTGGTCACCTCAAAATTTGGTCCCCTCAGAATTTGGTCACCTCAAAATTTACTCACTAAAAATTTACGTCAACTCGATATTTCCTCAACCCAAAATTTCCTTCCCATAAATTTTCCTCACCTTCTTATTGGTCAGTTAGCGAACAAGAATAGAACCATAATATTTCTTAGCAACTGGATAATCCCTTGAAAAAACAAAACAAAAAGGGGAGGGAGAAGAAGAAGCAAAAAGACAATAAAGAAAAAGAAAGAAGGAAAAGACGAGGAGTACCAGAAACAACAACAACAAAAAAAATTCCTATTTCTTACCTTTTACCATCTTGTTATGTATTTGAGGTCAGGTGTTTCCCACGTAATTGCCTGGACTTGACGTTACCTGCTTTTTTTCCTCACCTTGGTCGTGCCAGCCGCGGGTGTGAGCTTAAAGGGGGAAAAGAGCTAAGCCGCGGTTGATACGTTTGCTTTAAAATATTGCAATCATATTTCTTTTTATGTTGTGTTCATTTTTTCTTTCGATCGTGGATGTGAGTGTGAGTTTTTTTTCTGCTTCGTTTTCTGTCATTGATTGTACGACTTTTTTCTATGATTTTTTAGCAATAATTTTTTACGATACCATTTTTGCTATTACTATTACTACTAATACTACTACTACTACTACTACTACTACTACTATTACTACTACTACTTACATATCTACCTACCTACCTACAAACCTACTTTCAAACTACTTACCTACATAAATACATACATAAATCCACGCATACAAACATACACGTACAGATATACATACATACATAACACACATACCCAAACATTCACCTTCATACATTCACACACTCATACATAATACATACATACATACATAAACACAAAAATACAAATATAAACAGCGTCTTTCAAGTTAAAATGCCGTGCCCGCCTCCTGCCTCCATGCATTCCGCCTCACAAACTCCCGCCATCCGTCACCTCCGTCGCCCCCTCCGTTCCCATTCCTGGTTGGCTTCCCGGCGCTGCATTCCCGGCGTCTCCCTCTGGCTCGTTAGGGTGCGAATAACTGTTAGAATTTGATAGTAAGGAGCAAGTTTAGTGGTGGTGATGATGGTGATGTTGATGGTAATGACGACGGTTGTGGTGATAGTAATTTAATAATGATAATGACATAAAGGAGATGATGATAATGACGATGATTGTGATGATAGTAATGTAATAATGATAATGACGTAAAAGGGAGGGAGAAGAAGAAGCAAAATGAGAATAGAGGAAGAGCAAGAGAAGAAGAAGAAGCAGAAGAACAAGAAGAAGAAGAAGAAAGCAAAGAAGGAAGCAGATAAGAAAGCAAATAAGAAAATGAGAAAAAGAAGAAGAAGAAATCAGAGAGAAGAAAAAATAGGAGGATGAAGGAAAACAACAACAACAACAACAACAACAACAACAACAAAAGCAAAAAACAATTACGAAAACAACAACAACCGTACCCATAATAACACCATCTCCTACAACAACAACAACAACAACAACAACAACATTAAAAGAGCAACATAAGGAGGCAAACCGACGCACTGCACCACAACACAAAGCAACACAAGCTCCATCTCCCCGCAACACACATAAAACACTAAGAGAGAGAGAGAGAGAGAGAGAGAACTTAACGGTCCATGAAAGTCAAGCCTTGGCCACACCACAACAAGTCTTGCCCGCGAAAAACTGACCAATTTGAGGCTTTAGTTATGTTCTCATTTCCCTTTGGTCTCTTCCTCCTCCTCCTCCTCCTCCTCTTCCTCTTCGCTCTCCTCCTCGTCTTCGTCATCCGTTTTCTTCGTCTCGTCCTCTTTCTCGTTTTCTTTCTCGTATTGTTTTTGTTTTTCTTCGTCTTTTTGTTTTGTTTTCTTCTTATTTTTCTTTTTCTTTTCTTTTTCTTGTTCTCGTTTCCTTTTTCTTTTTCGTCTTCTTATTTTTCATCATCTTTTACTTCTTCCTCTTCCTCCTCCTTTCCTCTCCTCCTCCTTCTCCTTCGTTTTCTCTTCTCTTCTCTTACCTTTTTTAATCTTTTTACAACAATTTATTTCTCTTAGTTTTAAAATCCTTTCACGCTTTTGTACGTTCCCTTTACAAGCTTAATTCTTACATAATGAGTCCCATCTTTTATTCATTTCCACTTAATTCATTTTTATCACACATTTCATTTGGTCTCCATTTGGCTTGATTAACTTTCTTTACATCTTTAATATTTTGTGCTGTTTTTTTTATCATAACCCTATTTTATCTTTACTACCTACGTTATCTTTTTCTCTGTTACTATGGTATCGGGGAACCTTTAAATCTCCTTGTGTGTAGAGGGCGCCACTTAGCTGCTTATGTTGTCTGGACCTGTCGACTTAGCTGCATAAAAAGAGAATAGTAAATACGGTGGCGCCCTCCACTTTGAACAGGCTTTTAAAGTCACCCAGATTATCCTCACCTTTTTTCTCTTTTTTTTCTGGATTAAAATTGCTCGTGCATAATGGTATTCTTTTCTGTATATATATTTTTCCCGTCACATGTTTATATATTTACATTTTTTTTCTTAGAAGTTATTTTAATTCGGCATTTCAATAGTTTTCTCTTTTTAAGCCTCCGATAATGTGTGTTTTTCTTCATCATTTTGCTTTTCGTTCGTTCCTCTCATGAAAATTAATGTCCTGCGTAATCCCTTCACCTCCCGTTCATTTCGGCGCCAATAATTACCAATGCATAATTCAATAATCACTATACCAGTCTATCAATACCGTTCATTTACTCTATCGGTATTCCATTTTCGCTTTCATCAGGTTTATTCAGTCGCTTCTCCTTCCGTCGTTTTTAATAGTCTTGCCTTCAATAAGCTCTCGGTAAGGTTTTCTGCATACTCTTTTTTTGTTTTTAATTATTCCAGCCGTCTTTCGTTAATGTAGGTTGTGGTGATTCTTTCGTAAAACTCTCTATGTGTTTTGGGTAATCTCTTTTGTCTAACGTTTCTTTAGATTTTCCTCTTTTTCCTAAACCCTAAATTTTCCTCTATTTTGCCAACCTGTTTTCCCTTTTTCTAACCTCGATTTTCCTCTTCATTAACCTTTTTTTTTCATTTTCTAAACCTTAAATTTTCTCTTCACAATTTTTTTTTTCATAGACCTTAAAATTTTCCTCTTTCTACTTTTTCTAAACTTCAAATTTTAGTTTTTTTTTCTTTTCTTAAACCTTAAATTTTCCTCCTCTTTCTCCTTTTCCTAAACCTAAATTTACTTTGACACTTTTTTCCATTTTCTAAACCCTAAATTTTCCTCTTTTTCGTATGGTGTGTCTGCGTAATCCCTTCGCTCGTTGTTCATCTGTTTTTATCGTTGCGCCCTTTTATAAACCCTTCGTGACGAGTTGCGTAATGCCTTCACGTATCGTATTCATTGACCCCTTCACTTCCCTTTCATAAGTTTCATCGGCTTTCCGTTTACCTCTTTTCGTGTGTTTTTAATCCATTCACCGTTCGTTCATTTTCATAGTCCTCTTTTCCGTTAAACCCTTCGCTTCCTGTTCATTTGTTTCACCGACTCTCAGTTATCTATACATCCATTCAGTTTTCCTATATTTCATCAGTTCTTCCTTCCATTAAACCCTCTGTTCCGTGTTCCATGTCGTTCCCTCACCATCTATTCCTTTGTTTCATCAATTTTCACATGTTTTCTTTTATCCATCCTCTCTCGTTCATTTCATCAGTCTTTAAAAACCTCACTCCAGTCATCTCTGTAATTCCTTCATCTTTCGTTCCTTTGTTTCATCTGCTCTTTTGTTTTCTTTCATCCATTCTCCTTTTCTTCATTTTATCACTATTCCTCTTCCTTTAAACCCTCTGTACTCTGTCCTGTATAATTCCTTCACCATCCCTTTATCTCCTTTCATATATTTTCTTTTTATGTCCATTCATTTTTCGTTCATTTCGCCACTCCTCTCTTCCTCTAAACACTCTGTATTCTGCCATATACAATCCCTTCACCATCCCCTTCATCTATTTTCACTTGATTTATTTTTTAACTATTCACTTTTCGTTCATGTTATCAATCCTCTTCCTTTCCTTCTCTTTCGTAAACACACTCTCTGGTATATGTATCTCCATCATCCGTTCACTTGTTTTCATTGCCTTTCACGAGTATTTCTTTTTTAACCATTCACCTTTCGTTCATTTCAATACCTCTCGCTTCCGTTAAACCCTCTATATAATTCCTTCACCATCCATGCCTTTGTTTCATCGGCTTTCACATTCTTTTTTTTCATCCGTTCATTCGGTTTCGTTCATTCTATCACTCCTCTCTTCCTTTAAAGCCTGTGTACTGTGCTGGGTCCCGTCACCTGCCCTTTACTTTCCCGCTGTTCCCTGCACACTCTCCGTTCACGCGCGGGGCTCAGTCCAGGACGCGCCGGCAGCTCGCTCTCAGTAATTCCGGGTTATGTTGCGGACCTGCTGTGTGGGTTGATCCCTTGCCCGGTGTTCTCTGGCCTTTGCGTTCCATTGACCGGCGTGTGGAAGTGTTGCATGATTCTGCTTTGTTGTGTTGCGTTAGTGTTTTGTTTTGCTTGCTTTTGTGTTCATTGCGGATACATGTGTTTCATTTCGTAGTTGTTTGTTTTGTGTCTGTTGTTGCATGTGTTAGTGTTTTCCATGTTTTTACTGTCTAATATTTTTTCTCTTACTCATCTCAACTCATCTCATCTAATCTAATCCCATCTCATCTCATGTCCACTCGTCTCTTATTTTCAAAGGAGCAGCGCCTAGCGGACTTTTATTTTCTTTTTCCCTTGAGCTGCCTCCTTAACTCCAAGAAAAATACATTCTCTCTGCGTTTGAAATGTTGGAATGTTTCAGCGAAGTTTGTGTTATTATTTTTGTTTTTCTTGTTTTCTGTATTCTCTTTTTAGCGTTGAATGTGTGAGCGAGGTGTTGCGTTATTTTGTCTTTTTTTTTCTCTTCCTTTTCCTTTACTTATTTCTCTATCTCCTTCTTTTTTAATCTTTCTTTCCTTCGTTTCTTCTTTTTTTTGTCTCTTTTTTCTACTTTCATTCCTTCTCATTCTTCCTCTTTCTTTTTTCTTCCTTATTTTCTTTCTCATTTTCTTTTTCTGTTTTTCTTCCTTTCATTCTATTCCTTTTTCCTCCTTCCTTTATCTCTTACTGTCTTTCCTTCTCTTTTAGTGTTGAATATGTAAGTGAAGTGTTGCGTAGTCATTTTACCCTCCTTTTTCAACTCACAGCGAATATGTTCTTTTATTCATCAATTTATTTACATTTTCGTTGCGAGGAACATCAAATGCCACCTCCGCTTTGTGCCCGCGGAGTACATTGGCCTTCAACACGGCTCTGGCGCAGCAACCTCGAGGATTAGTAACAAAAGAGCGTTTCAGACAATCACGGCACAAAGACTGGGCAAGACTCACCGGTCCGCCGCCACCATTGGAAATAAATATAAACAAATGGTTGAACAAATGAACAGAGCCACACTGAGCTGGAAAAAGTGGTAAAACGTAACGCAAGGCTTCACTAACATATGCAGCACTAAAAATAGAAAAAAAAAGGTGATATATTGTTTACCTGTATATGCAAAACAGTTCACCGTCACCTGTGGAATTATATACACAAGTGGATGAAGGAAAGAGTACAACCACAGGGAGATGGAGGAAAGAATACAACCACAGGGAAATGGAGGAAAGAATACAACCACAGGGAGATGGAGGAAATAATACAACCACAGGGAGATGGAGGAAAGAATACAACCACAGGGAGATGGAGGAAAGAATACAACCACAGGGAGATGGAGGAAAGAATACAACCACAGGGAGATGGAGGAAAGAATACAACCACAGGAGATGGAAAGAATACAACCACAGGGAGATGGAGGAAAGAATACAACCACAGGGAGATGGAGGAAAGAATACAACCACAGGGAGATGGAGGAAATAATACAACCACAGGGAGATGGAGGAAAGAATACAACCACAGGGAGATGGAGGAAAGAATACAACCACAGGGAGATGGAGGAAAGAATACAACCACAGGGAGATGGAAAAAAGAAAAGAAACATATCGCAAGACTTCATTAACACATTCAACACTTAAAAAAATAATAAATAAAGGAATCGAGCCCCAGTGCGTTGGTAGAAAAGAGATAAAACACACCGCAAGACTTCACTAGCGCATGCAACACTAATAGAAGAAAAAGAAGGTGATGTTTTTTTTCCTAGACATTTAAACCAATTCATAATCACATTTGGAAATACAGGAGAATGTTTTTTTCCTAAATGTGCAAACCAGGGAAGGGAAAGGAAAGAAATGGAATGGAATGGAAAGGAAGGGAATGGAAGGGAAAGGAAAGGAATGGAAGGGAAAGGAAGGGAATGGAAGGGAATTGAAAGGAAAGGAAGGGAAAGGAAGGGAATGGAAGGGAAAGGAAGGGAATGGAAGGGAAAGGAAGGGAATGGAAGGGAAAGGAAGGGAATTGAAGGGAAAGGAAGAGAATGGAAGGGAAAGGAAAGAAAGAGAAGGAAAGAGAAGAGTTTGTGAAGGGAAGGAAGAGGAAAGGAAGGGAATGGAAGGGAAAGAAAGAGAAGGAAAGAGAAGTGTTTGTGAAGGAGAGGAGGAGGGGGAGACACAGGAAGGCAGGGAGACACACTGAGAGACTGTACGTGCAGAATATATTTTTCCTAGATCTGCAAACCGGTTCATTATCACCTTTGGAAATACAAGATCCTATTATTTCTACATATGTTAGTCGGAACGTAATGGACTTATCTTTAAGCCCCGCTGCCTTGTACATCGTGAATATGACGGCGAAAATAATGAAGATATAATACGTGATTAATACAGGAGTCATTCCAGATTAATAAACGCCTGACAAAAAAAAAAAAAAAAAGAGGTTGTGTCGTAAAAGTCGTGGAAGTCATATTAAATGATGAAAATTGGATGTTAATTACTCGCCCAGGTAAATGAATATATAGTTTGCCTGTAATTAAACGGTGAATATAAACTCCCAAGCTTTTAGAAGAACAAATTATCGTGAAAATACAACGTCTGCATACAACAACAACAACAACAACTAATTGCTACCGACAACAACAACAACAACAACAACAACAACAACAACAACTAATTGCTACCGACAACAACAACAACAACAACAACAACAACAACAACAACAACAACAACAACAACAACAACAACAACAACTAATTGCTACCGACAACAACAACAACAACAACAACAACAACAACAACAACAACAACCACAACTACCACAACCACCACAACAACCACAACCACAACCACCACAACTACAACAACAAGCACCTCTTCCGCCTCAACTTCATCCCCCTCTGTTTCCCTTGTGACTGTTATGTCTGTTTTGTTCTGCTCCGCGTAAATAACACTAATTTCAGTCTTGCTTCCCACGCTCAGAGAAAGAAAGAAATAAAGAGAAAATAAAAAGAAAAACAAGCCATCCTTCCTTCTCCGTGCCCTCGTTTCCTCCTTCATCTCCTTCTCCTCCTCCTCCTCCTCCTCCTCCGCTAAGTATTGTGGGTTCGGAATAAATAAAGTTAATATTAATTCACCTCATGATGACATTAATTTGCACGCACGGACGGTCTTTCCCTCTGTCTCCCTCCCTCCCTTCCTTTGCCTCCCCCTCCCACTCCCTCTCCTCTCCATCACATCTCTTCCTCCTCCTTCCCTTCCCTTCCCTTCCCTTTCCTTCCCATCTATATCCTTCCCTTTCATTCCCATATCTTTCCCTCCCATTCCGTTTCGTTTCCTTCCCTCTTCTCCCTTTCTCTACCCTTCTATTATTTTTGTTCCGTTCCTTCCCTTCCCTTCCTTTCCCTTCCTTTCCCTCCCTTTCCCTTCCCTCCTCTTCCCTTCCCTTCCCTTCCCTTCCTTTCCCTTCCCTTCCTTTCCCTTTCCTCCCTTTCCCTTCCCTTCCTTTCCTTTCCTTTCCCTTCCTTTCCCTTCCCTTCCTTTCTTTTCCCTTCATTTCCCTTCTCCATTCACTTCAACTCTACCCTATCCCCTCCCTAACTCCCTTCTCCTTTATCTTCCCTTCGGTTCTTTTTCCCACCCCTTCCTTCCCTCGTCCTCCCCTCCCTTCCCCTCCCGTCTCACCCTCTCCGCGCCTTTGAAACATAATTTAAATGGGGAATCTTCGTTAATATTTCCGCCTTAAAAGAGACAGAAAGGAAGAGGTGAAGAGCCCAAGTCTGTACAGTTCGTAGCGCGGAGTGTAAACCGACGTACATGTAATTTTAATTCTCGGTAACAAAGATCAGTGAAAGGCTGAACACATGGACGTAGATCTTCCTTTCTTCCTCCGTCACTTCCTTCCCTCCCTCCCTTCTTTTTCTTTTTCCCTTCGTTTTTTTTCTTTCCTTTCTCATTTCTGTTCCTGTCTTTCCCTCTCTCTTTTCTAGTACTTCTCTTTCTTTTCTTCCTCCTTGTTCCATTTTTCCTTTCCTCTCTTCCTGTTTTACTCTCTCCCTCTCTCCCTTACTGTCCCTTTCTTCCTTCTGTATCCCTTCCTGTTCATTTTCTTCCTTTCCTCTCTTCTCTTTTTTCCCTTTCCTCTCTCCTTTCGTTTTACCTTTCTTCCCTTTCTCTTTCTCTCCTTTTCCTCCTTTTTCTCTTCCTGTCCTATTCCTTTCCTGTCCCTTTCCTCCGTTTCTCCTTTCTCTGAGCCTCTACTTCCTCCTCTGTCTACTTTCCTATCCCTTCTTCCCTCTCCTTTGTTACTTTCTTCTCTCCCTCTCCCTTCTCGCTCTTCCCTTCCTCCTCCTCATCTGGCGTAGACATAAGCCGTGGTGGTTGATTTTGAAGCTCTAATACTCTGCTAAATGAAACACACTCACACATTGGTATATATCCTCGCGCGAACACCAGCCAGCCAGCCAGCCTTCATCTCCTCCCCCCCCCCCCTTACCTGTGTGCCGGGGTGGGTGTTCGAAGTAGACGAGTGGATGTTGCGTTGAGTGGAAGAAACATTTATGAATTCTCTCCTTGTCTGTCTGTCTATCTATTTTCACATCTCTTTTCGTCACATCTTCCTTCTGCCCCTCATCCCTGTGTTTGTGTGGGTGTTGAGAGCAGAGGTGTGAATGTTACGTTGGGGGAAGAAACATTTATTTACTCTCTTTGTATGTCTGTCTTTCTATCTATCATCTAATCCTTTCCCCCCTCACCCCTGCTTTTTTTTTTTTTTTTTTACTTTGTCGGGCTATCTATCTACCTGTCTATCTATCTATCACATCTCTCATCACCTTCCTTCCCTCCCTTCGCTCCTTCCCCTGTTCTATAGATTGCATTGTTTCCATAAATAGACGCACAAAGGAACACACCATACTAACATAAATTTAGGTCGCGCAAAACAGATCATTTCAATTCCCCTTCCCTTTGACACGGTCCCTCTTTTTCCTCTCTCCTCTCCCTCTCTCTCTCCTCCTCCTCGCTCTCCGTCCCTCCCATGTGTGTCTTCTCAGATGTAATGTTTATGGAGTACGTGCTTGCGAGGTAAATGAATATACACTTGGTTCTAGAGAGAGGGAAAAGGATGCCTCTCTCTTGCCTCTCTCCCTCCCTCTACATTCTCTCTCTACGAACACTCTACACACTCTCCCTCTACGACCACTAACACTTCAATGCTAAAAAGAGCTACCATCCGTATTTTATTTCCCCCTAGTGTTTTTTAGGTGACATTCCCTTAAAAAATAGGTTGAATACAATGTTAAAAAAAAATAATGACAGTCTTGATTTAGAAACGATCAATATATATAATTTCGCTTCTCCCCTTTCCCGTGGCATTCCCTTCAAAATAGGATATGTCTCACTAAAGGGATTGAATGCGTGGGTAAATAAATGATACAAAGAAAAATTGATAAAACGACATCGTATCATTCATATGTTTTTCTCTCCCTTTTTCCCGTCACTCCTTTCAAAACAGGTTGGGTCTAACTGATGGGATTGAATGCGTTTGTAAATAAATAACGAATACTCAGATTTAAATGCATACGTAAGAGGCGAGGTACTCTCCATGTAAATCATTTCTCTTCCCGCTTGTCCCGTTACGCCCCCTTCAGGACTGGTTGTGTAACTGAAGGGAGAAAATACTCGCTGTGAAACGCGTCTAACGGAAAACAGATGAAGACGTGAACAAACAGACAGCGAATACATTTATCCTGATGCTAAAAATTCTGCTCTCGCTCTCTCGTTTTTCCCCTCCGCGCTCTCCCTCCTCTATTTCCCCCGTCGAAGTCTGCTTACAAATGTTTCCAGCTTGAAATACAGGAAAGGGACCAAATATACATTAGAAACAACGTCCAGTGTGCGATTTTGAGGAAAGATAGGCCCCTTTGATATATTGCCGCCGTATGAAATCAACGAGGTCTATATTTTGATGGTGGCCAGTAGGATTTTCTTGAACAGGTTAGTGTAGCAAGATGCAGCAGAATGGCGCCACTATAAAAAACTTGCCTGCGCCATAATAGGGTGGGGCCGATCAAGATAGCTTACTGGTACCAGAGGCTGAACGTAAAACAAATAGATTAGATAAACATACCACTCCCAAGCTTATTTATTTTTGCACACCTGTATCGTACTGTAGCTCCCTGTTATATCTTCCACTTTCCTCAGACACGATAAGAAAACTGTGTTATGCTCAAATGTACTGAGAAGCACGATTAAAGATTACTTTGAAGCACGATTAAAGAAAACTAAGAATAAGATTAAGTGAAAAAGTCAAATAATCCGAATAATCTTGGTCAGAAAGTTCAAAAGTCCAAATTCATGCAAACCGAAACTTTTAATCCCCCGAAAAACGACAGCTTGAAACAATTGCCTGGAATTTGAAGACCGTGAAAGTACCCGGATTATTATTATTATTATTATTATTATTATTATTATTATTATTATTATTATTATCATTATTATTACAACTATAAATCTTTCTCACTTCTCCCCTTCCCCTTACCTCCGCCAGGCGTGTACTCAGGAATCAATCATATTTTCACGCCGATGGAAGCACAAACAAGCAACACAAACACAAACAGTAACATCCCAACAAACTCGCCCTCTCGCCCACACCTCGCCCTTCCCCTCCGTCAGGCATGTTTTCCCTTTTTATTGCCAAGGATTATGTACACGGAAATAGATAACAGGCGTGCACCCCCTCCCTGCACACCTCCCTGCACACCCTCCCTCCCTACGTGGCGTGAATAAATGAAAATATAAACAAAGAAAGAATGATATGTATCGATAAATTAAATATCAAGTTAACGAATTAGTATACAAGAAAGGAAACTAGACAAAGTGTACACGGAAATAGATCTCACAAGCACTCCCCCTCCCTGCATACCCTTCTTCCTGCCTGGCGTGAATAACTGAACGAAAGAAAAAGAAAGAATGAAATATATCGATGACTAGAATGTATTAGTAATCGGATTAATGGATAAGCAAGGAAACAAGATAGTATTATGTGCACGGAAATAGATATCACACACACACCTTCCTTGCACACCCTCCCTCCGTGGCGTGCATAAATGAATGAATGGAAATATAAACAAAGATAGAATGAAATATATTGATAAGTTGAATACAAGACAGGTATATGAATTAGTGAATAAACAAGAAAACAAGGTAAAAGTGAGTCATTATCTTAGTGAATGTCAGCCTCGAGGAATGAAGGTAAAAACAGAAAAGAAAATTAAATATATCAATAATGAGACTATAAACAAATAAAGAGAAAGTGAAATATATAGATACATAATAGTAGAAGTGAATAAACTGGGAAACAAGATGAACAAAGTCGAGTTATTACATTAGTACATATCAGAGTCGACGAAATGAAGGTAGTCGAGTCTGTTATTAGAGGAATCAGTTCATTAGTTATTAAACGAGTTAAATTAAATAAACCCTTTTTCTCCTCTTCCCTTCTCTTCCGCTCCCCTCTTCCTCCCCTCATCGCCCTTCTCCTCCGCTCCCCTCTTCGTCCTTCTCCTCCGCTCCCCTCTTCCTCCCTTCATCATCGCGGTCTTTTAAGAAATAAGCATCAAGTGGAATTGGCTGGAAAATAAAGAACAAATGAATACGTAAATAAGTAAATAGAGGGTTTAATTAATCAAGACCATGAGCATAACGACGTCGCTATTGTATTGTAGTTGAATATGTTCGTTGACCGATGATAGAAATACAAGATATATGAAAATGATAAGAGGGAGAAATCAGTAGGCTAATCTGTGTACCCAAACCATGTCTCTTGTCGGTCCGTTTTCCTTCCTATGTCTGTTATTCTGTTTCCTGCTCTCATTTTCCTTTGTTTTTTTTCCTCTCCTTTTGAATTCACTGTAATAGACTTTTTTGAGTTTGGGACCAAGTGATGAATTTAACAACAGAGTGGATTAAGTCTATTTCTGTCCTGTTTTCTGTATTCATTTCCGTTGTTTTTCTCTCCCTTTGATATCGTTGTGAGAGACGTTTTGAGTTTAATAACAAGTTAGTGGACAAAGAAAACGTTAAAATGAAACCACTGCCTCCCTGCTACGTTAAAAGCATAAACAAGTAGATAAACAGACAGATAAATAGACAAACATATGAAATTACAGAAATACAAATATACAAGTAAGAAATCAGGTAAATCAAAACAAATAACAAACCTACTAAATTAAGCAAGTTTAAAAATAGGGATAAAATGAGAAGTAAATAGAGAAAAACGTAGAAAAAATAGGTGTATATAAACAGTGGGAAGGGAACAAAGAAAACGAAAGATAAATTAAACAAAGAAAGACATAGAAGAATATAGAAAATTAATAAAGGTAAACAAACAATAAGTGAACAAAGGAAACGAAAGACAAGCAGGTAAATATATAAGGTAAGATAAATTAAGCAAGCGACCGCGTAACCAAAGACACCAAGCCACTAACCAAATGAAGTCTCACAAACACCCGCGACCTCAGGAAACACCATCTCCCTTAATTAACCTGCCCTTCGCCGCCCCTCCTTCACCACCACCCAGCTAATAATTACAACCACTGGGACACACAAATAGGCTACATTAAAGAAGACACTACATATAGACAAGACTTCACCTCCTCTTCTCCCTCCATTACATCCTCTACCCATCCACTGTCCGTGCCTTCTAAAAACAATATACATAGATTATTACATGATATTAAGAAAAGGAAACGTCAACGTGGTGATTGGTATACGAAATCTCTCTCCCTATCTCCACTGCATCCTCTTACTATCCGTCTCTTAAGAAAACTAATGTAGAAGTTAAAATAATAGAATAAAATGTCATTAGGATAATCTGTATACGAAAACATTATCTCTCCCTTCTCTACTACTACTATTACTACTACTACATCTATTACTGCTACTTCTACTTTTACTATCCATCTCTTTAAAAAAAAAATAACGTAGAAATAAAAATAATAACGGAGGGTAAAATCCGTAGGCTAATCTCCTTACCCGAACCGTCTCTTCCACCCGTTTTCTTTCCCTCCGCGTCTCATCCCTAACCGCCCCTTCACCGGCCTTCCTTCCCCATGTACCTCTGACATGTACACGCTATTATATATTATTCAAGCATGAGGGAATGAATAACTAAACGAATAAGACCTCTGTACTAACCCACACCCATCTACGTTTCCAGCTCCCCTTTCTCTCGGCTTCTCTCTGTTTCGCTTGTTTTGATCTCTCCTTTGCCCTTCGCCGTCCCTTGTCGGATATGTTGCAGGATCAGGATAAGTGGTAGGGCTTGGGAACGAGTTAATTAATAGACTCGTGAAGAAAAGGCTGAATCTAACCCATTTCTGTTATCCTAGTTCCTGCCTTCGTTTCCATTAAAAGGGATGTTTTGAATATTGGAATGAGTTAATAAGTAGATGAAGAAAAAGATTAATTAAACACATTTCTCTTATCCTGTTTTTTTGTCTTTTTTTCCCTTGTTTTCCCTTCCTTTAGTTAGTTTAGTTAGTTGAAAAATAGTTGAAAATTTGAAAGAGAAAAACGGTGAACTGAATCTATGTCTGTTATTCTGTGTCCTGCTCTCATTTTCCTTTGTTTTTTCCTTTCCTTTGAATTCACTGTAATAGATTTGAGTTCGAGACCAAGTGATGAATATGAAAACAGGGCGAACTAAATCTATTTCTGTTCTCCCGTTTTCTGTATTCATTTCCGGTGTTTCTCTCTTCCTTTGATATCACTGTGAGACAAGGTTGCCAGATTGTCGAACTCAGCCGATTATATTTCCCGACTTCCTACACCAAACTGTCTTCTGGGCTCCAATAACGAAACTAATTTATGGTTATCGTTAAAAGAGTTAAATTCTGATGTTTCTTGGCAATAGTTAGGCGTCAGAAACCGGTAAATACTATGCTCTGAGTACGACAATCTGGCAACGGTGCTGTGAGAGGCGTTTTGAATTTAATAACAAGTTAGTGGACAAAGAAAACGATAAAATTAAACCACTACTGTTTTCCTGTTCCCTGTCTTCATTGCTCTTATTTTCCTATCGTTGTAAGAGAAATCGTAAGTTTGGGAACAAGTTTAAAGATAGACGGAGTAAAAGTTCAACTAAAATAACTACTGTCATCGTGTTTCCTACCTTCAATTTCTATGTTTTCCCTTCCTTTGAATTCGCTAAGAGAAATGTTTTGAGTGAGGAGCAAGGTGATAGAAGAAGAAAACAGTTAAACCCATTTCCCTATTCTACTAACTGTCTTCATTTCCTTCGCCTTTCTTTTCTTGAGATTCGCTGTAAGAGTCTTGAGTGTAGGAGCAAACTGATCGAGAAAACCTCCACTTATCTAAATCCATTTCTGCTATCTTATTTCCTGCTTTTTACCTCCTTTTGTTTCCCTTCTTGTGGGTATACGAAAAAGTTAACAGACATGAAGAAAAAGCTGAACTCAAACGACTACTGTTATCCCATTTTCTCCCTTCGTTTCCTTTGGTTTCCCCTTCGTTGAAATTCGTTTTCCCTCCTCTTTCCTTTCCTTTCCCTTGATTAAATCTTTTTTTATTGCCAATCGCCCCAAATTCTCCTCCCCTTCCCTCCCTTTTCCTTTCATTTATCCAGTTATCTCTTATACCTTTCACATCCTCGATCCTTCTATTCCTTCTCTTCATCTTCATTTCCTCTTACTCTTTCATCCATTTTCACGGCCCTTTCATCTCTACCTCTTCCTTATCCTTATCTCTCCAACACTAAAGAAGATACCATAATCCTTCCAAAAAAAAACAAGAAGGGATATCATATTTATTCAAAACTAAAGTCGTTATCTTAATCTCCTCAAAATCAAAGCCTTTATCTTAATCTTTAGTTAAGGTAAATATTATCATAACGTCTTTAATGTTGGAAAGATCAGGATAATTTCTTTTAGTTTTGGAAAGATTTGGATGACGTCTTTTGTTCACAGATGTTGCGCCGACTAAACGAAACTTTCCAAACGTCTTCAGTTTTATAAAGATAAGAAAAACGTCCTTGATTTTAGAAGGGTTAGGGTGACATGTTTGGTCATTCTTTCTCTCCATTCCCTGTCCCATCCTTATTCCTCTGTTCCTAACCTCAGCTTCACGCACTCCACCACTCATTCTCAAACTTCTTCCCTCTCCTCTCCGCTATCCCTTCTCTTGATTCGCTATCCTAACCTTATGCCTCTGCCTCCTAACCTCACCTTCTCTTCATCCACTATTCATTTACAAACTTACCCTTCATTTATCATAACATTTACATCAAGCAATCATTCACCATTACATAATACACTAGCCGCTCAGTTCCCCTTACACTAACAAACACCTTTCACTTATCAATATATTTACATCCACCAATCATTCACAACTTTACCATTCACTTACCATTACACTTTTCATCACCCATTCATTCACACTTATATTTACACCGACCATTCATATAGCATCGCATTTACACTTACCATTCATTAACCGTTCATTCACATTTTTCTCCTCTACTCCAGGCATGTATTACGGCGTCACCATCTGCCTCGTAAGCTTCGCGTCGGGGCTGTCCGTGCTCACCCTCAACATCCACCACCGCGGCGTGAGGGGAACGGAGGTGCCGCGCCTGGTCCGACTTGTGGTGCTCGGCTGGCTGTCCAAACTCGTGTTCCTCCACTTCGAGTCCTCCGCCCAGGCCCAGGAGGATAAGAATGTGCATGTGAATGTGAGTGTTGGGGTGTTTATGTGGTTGGGGGGAAGGGGGAGCATGTGTGTGTGTGTGTGTGTGTGTGTGTGTGTGTGTGTGTGTGTGCAGAGGTTAAGTTAGCATGGACATAGCGATAAAGGATTGGCAAGGGAAGTTATATTGCGGCGGGATTCAAGGGGTAGAAGATAGTCATTGAGGAGAGGAGGTTAGTTGATGAGAAGTTAGCCTTTGAATCCACTGTCCAATAGACCTGTGTGAGTGCCCCCCCCCCATACACACACATACACTCACATACATAGGATACATGCTTCATACAGTGGTGGACTAGCCCTTTGTATACAACTAGCATCTGGGAAGAGGAAAAATGTTGAATGTAATATAAATGCATAAATTTGAGGAAGTTGGATTAGTTAAAGATTTGCATTCTTGTGAAGTGGTTTGCAGGGTCACAGGAACCAACCCGGCCATCCCTTAGAGGCTTAGAATGAAGGAGATAAAGAGGTCAAAGAAACAGAATAGAGGAAAAAAAGAGGAAAAGATAAATGAAAACACCACAAAAGGTCATACCAGGAAGGGAATAGGAAGAGAGAATGGAGATTAAATATGAAAGAACGAGATGGAAAAAGCAAAAGAGATTACGTAGAAGAAATAACAATAGAAGAAAAAATAGAATATAAGCATAATACGGAGAAAAGAAATGGAGAACTCACACGCCCACACACACACACACACACACACACACACACACACACACGCACTCACGCACACGCAAGCACCCCTCCTCTACACACCTCCTCCCCCACCTCAACCACCCATCATCATAAAACCAAACCGTGACTTCATAAATAATCGAAATGCCATGCGGAAAAAATATAAAAAAGTGTGATTCATTGGCGGTCCGGCGGGTGGTATTGAGCCATAATTAAGTACCTGAGGGCGGCAGGTAAAAAAGGTTAATTAATGCTCGGCCCTGATGGTCACCTGAATGCGGAGAAACGAAAGTGAAGGTGTTGCTGTGGCGGGGTGGGGTGGGGGGGGGATGGAGATGTGCGTGTTTGTGTGTGTGTGTGTGTGTGTGTGTGTGTGTGTGTTTATCCTTTGTTTGTTTCCTGGACTTGTCTTTTTTTTTACCGTTTTTCTTTTGTTGTTCATTTTTCTTTTTTTTTTTTTAGTTTTTTGTTTTGTTTTTGTTTCTCCTTTTCTTTGTCATCGTCATCATCATTGTTAACTTTTTTCTTCCTCTTTTTCTTCATTTCTTTCTTTACTTCCTATTTTTCTTCCTCTTCTTCTATCTCCTCTTCTTCCTCTTCTTCTTCTTCTTCTTCCTCTTCTTCTTTTTCTTCCTCTTCCTTTTCTTCTTTCTCTTCTTTCTCTTCTTACTCTTTTGCTTCTGCTTCTGTTCTTCAAATATCCCGTCCACGTACCTCACAATATTGCTTCCATTTTACATATTTTCTCGTCTTTCTCTCTCCTTTTCGTTTTCTTTTCCTCCGTTTTCCTCACCGTCATTGTCACTTCTATTTTCTGTCGTCTCGTGGTATCTCTCCTCCTCCTCCTCCTCCTCCTCCTCCTCCTCCTCCTCCTCCTCTTCCTCCTCCTCCACTTCCTCTTCTGAATTCTCCTCCATCCATTTTGGGTTTTCACAAATCCTCTAATATTTTATCATTTCTTATTCTATTTCTTTTCATCTCTCTCTCTCTCTCTCTCTCTCTCTCTCTCTCTCTCTCTCTCTCTCTCTCTCTCTCTCTCTCTCTCTCTCTCTCTCTCTCTCTCTCTCTCTCTCTTTACTCTATTTCTCTGCCTCAACTCCTTCCATTAAACTTTTCCTCCCACTTTCTTTTCCCTCCATTCTCCTTCGTCTCTCTCCTTCCTTTCCTTCGCTCCTAATTTTCTCCTCCACTTTCCTTCTCTCCTTAAAGTTATCGTCCCGCCTCTTAGTTTTTAACCTTCGCCTCCTCTTTCTTTTATTTGTTTCTCTCTTCTTCCCTCTTTCTCCTCTTTTCCATCTTCGTTCGTCCGGTCTTTCGGTTCTCCTCGTCTTCATTTTCCACTGCAGTGAATTTTCTCTCAATTTTCTTCTCGCTGTTTTTAATTTACTCTTCCAATTTCTGCGGCTTTCCTTCTCCTCTTCTCTGCTTTCTTTCCTTTGGTTCTTTATTTATTTATTCTGTACCTTCATTTTCTTCCACTCGTATTTTTCTTTCTTTAATTAGTTTAGTTTTTTCTTCGTTTGTCTGTTTTTCTCTGTCATTATGTATCTGTCTATGTCTGTTTGTTTGTCTGTATTTCCTCTTTCTCTGTCTCTTTGTGTAACTCTTTCTCTCTTTTCTATTCCCTTCGCTAACTACATCTTTAGTTTAGAAAGAAAGTCCCTCTTTCTTTCAAAACTCTCC
This sequence comes from Eriocheir sinensis, assembly GCF_024679095.1. Classification (NCBI taxonomy): domain Eukaryota; kingdom Metazoa; phylum Arthropoda; class Malacostraca; order Decapoda; family Varunidae; genus Eriocheir; species Eriocheir sinensis. The sequence goes on along the minus strand of NC_066546.1, from coordinate 13,262,238 downwards.
CTCTCTCTCGATCAGGAATTCCCTCAATAATTCTCTCTCCCTTCCTCACTAACTCTTTTTAACTCTCCTCTCTTTCTCTCTCTCATCCTCGGTAACCTTTTCATGTCTCTCACTCGTTCTCAGTAGTTATTTCATATATCAGTAAGTCTCCCTTCTTTAGTTAATCTCCCTTGCTCGCCCTCAGTAACCCTTCTATGTCTGTCAGTAACTCTCCCTTCTTTGATCTCCCTCTCATTCTCATTAACCTTTTCACGTCTGTCAGTAACTCTCCCTGCTTTAGTTACTCTCCCTTTCTCATCCTCAGTAAGCCTTTCATTTCCATCAGTAACTCTCCCTTCTTTGATCTCCCTCTCATCCTCAGTAACCTTTTCACGTCCGTCAGTAACTCTCCCTTCTTTGATCTCCCTCTCGTCCTCAGTAACCTTTTCACGCCTGTCAGTAACTCTCTATGCTTTAGTTACTCTTTCTTTCTCGTCCTCAGTAAGCCTTTCATTTCCATCAGTAACTCTCCCTTCTTTGATCTCCCTCTCATCCTCAGTAACCTTTTCACGTCCGTCAGTAACTCTCCCTGCTTTAGTTACTCTCCCTTTCTCGTCCTCAGTAAGCCTTTCATTTCCATCAGTAACTCTCCCTTCTTTGATCTCCCTCTCATCCTCAGTAACCTTTTCATGTCCGTCAGTAACTCTCCCTTCTTTGATCTCCCTCTCATCCTCAGTAACCTTTTCATGTCGTATCGGCTAATCTTCGTTCTTTACTTACTCTCCCTCCTTCCACCTCTTCATTTTCTTTTCATTTGTATCAGTAACTCTACTTCTTTACTCTTCATCTCTTATGTAAGGTCTTTCTCTCTAAGTCCTGTTTTATTAAGTCTTGTCCTGTTCTTTACCCTCCCTGTCCTTTTTATTTAGATTTTGTTCTGTTCTTCACTCCCCCTCTTACTTAACGTTCGTCTAAGTCTTTTTGTTTATTTATATCTCGTTCTGTTCTTTACTCTCCCTGTCCTTGTGTTTGTGTAGATCTTGCTCTGTTCTTTTTATTCTTCTTACTTAACGCTCTCCTTTCTAACTCCTCCTCATCCCTCTCCCTTCAGGATCTAAGGCCAGAACGAGGCGTCAAGCTCACTCCACTCAGCCCCGAGAAGCTCCACATGACGGAGGTGGAGTCGGTGGACCACTTCAGCGTGTCGCCCAGGTTCCACCACCATCGCCACCACTCCCAGCAGCCGCCCAACAATGAGACCTCCACCACCACCCCCACGACCCCCACCACCACCCCGGGCACCACGCAGATCCCTTCCCAGACCACGGGTAGGTGTGCTGGGGGGGGGGGGGGTGATGGAGGAAGGGAGGGAGGGAGAGAGGGAGAAGGAATAAAGTTAAGAAGGAAAGATGAAGTGAGGAAGAAGTGGAGGAAAGAAAAGACGCAAGGTGTGTACGTGTGTGTGTGTGTGTGTGTGTGTGTGTGTGTGTGTGTGTGTGTGAAGCATGGGGGAGTCTATCAATATCCACTAGAGCTTTTTTTTTTTCAATGGGTTTCAAAATGCTTCGCCAAAGTGAATATTCTGTCAGTTTCACAAAGTTCATAAGGTCAAAAGTCTTACTGAATGACATTTTCTTCCGACGTAGACGCCCGCTGATCGATTTTAGGCCATATTCTTCTTTAATTTCTCCTCTCATATTTCTTTTCTATATTCAAATCGTGTGTAAAAATGTTAGGCATCTATATATACACACATGACCTTCAAAGCGATACCCAAAGGCTCAAAATACCGGCAAGAATATTGAAAAGGCAGTCGTTTGAACTTTTACAAACTTTAACAGCATTTTCCCGCGAGTTTTACAAATGGTCTGAACGGCTCTTGCTGCAGTGACAACCTCCAGCGTCGATGTAGTTTTCCTTTTTTTCCTCCATTCCCACGTCCTTTTGCATCCACCACCACCGCCACAACCATCACCAGCACCACCAACCATCACCATTGCTCACCACCAGAATCACCATCACTTTTTATAAACAACACTATGACTCATCTACTTCACTCTACTTCTTCTTCTTCATCATTCTTCTTTTTTTTTTCATTCTTCTTCTTCATTCTTCTTCATCATCTTCTAATTTGTTGTTGTTGTTACTTGCTGTTGTTATTTGTTGATCTACTACTACTACTACTACTACTACTACTACTACTACTACTTTCATTACCATCCCCATCAACTTCACTACCAATACCATCATCGCCACTACCATTATTATTACCACCACCATTCCCATCACCATGACCATCACCATTATCACCATCACCACCATCACCCCCCCCTTCCCCCCCCCCGCCACTTCACACCCTCCCCAAACTACCCTCTCACTCACACACTTTTCAATTAACACCGCGCCAATATTTCCCCTGAGTTAAAGTATATATATTGTAGTGGGTCTTAAAATATTACCAAATACCCGATACCTAATTAACTAGAAAATATAATAATAATTCTGTCAATGCATGGGTTGTTAAATTATTCACAGTTGCGAGTGAAAAAATATATTAGCACTGTGATTTAAATATTTTGTTTCCTGATTAGAGAGTTTTGGGGAAAAATGTATTTGAGGTTCCATGCATCATTAAAAAAATAATATAGCGAACGACCGAGTACGTAATTATGAGTCCGGGCACTTCACAATTTGCAAATTAATCAGCGTTACGGTAAAATGTACTTGCCTCCTTTTTGTTAGTGTGTTTCCACGAAGCGTTTATTAAGAGGATGAAAGGGAGAGAGAAAGAAGAAAGTTGAAAGTTCTCTCCTGCTTCATGAATAGCGTAAAAACAATGAAGAAAACCAAGAAATGAGACGAGAAGAAAAACCAGGAAAACATGAAAAGGAGAAAGAAGAAAGTTTTAGGTTCTTTGACTTCATGAATGGCGTAAAAACAATGTAAGGAAAACCAAGATAACAGACGAGGAGAAGGAAAACCAGGAAAAGATGAAAAGGATGAAAAGGAGAGAAAAGAAAGATGTCCTCTCTGACTTCATGAATAGCATAAAACAATGTAAGGAAAACCAGAAAAGAGACGAGGAGAAGGAAAATCAGGAAAAGGTGAAAAGAAGAGAGAAGAAGCTTTTAGGTCCTCTCTGATTTGCGTTGAACAATGAAAGGAAAACAAAGAAAAGAGACGAGAAGAAAAAAAATCAAGAAAAATATTCGTCTAATTCACCTTCTTGAACAAAAATGAAAATTGTGAGAAGAAAAAAATAAAAAGTAGGTCCTGGAAGCTTCATTTTACGTGTTCGAAGCTTCACAAAGCACAAAAAGCTTCAAATCTAATTCTTCCCTTTGAATAACTGAAAAGTTGTGAAGGAAACCAATTTGAGAAAAGTGCAGTCGGAAAACTTAAGTGTGCAAAGTGTCACGAAACTTCATCATACGCATTCGAACGCTAACCTAACATAGGCGGTGGCTAAGTGGTAGCGTGCTGGGCCCACATTCATCGCGAGATGGACGATGCGAGTTCGAATCTCCACTCTACCACCTCGGATTTTTCAGTCACTGCCGAGTGGCTTAAAACTAGCCACATGCTGTCCTGAAGACCACCCATCAACCCGGACTCTAGAAGAAACGGTCCAAGTGAATCAAGAACGAGTTCCGGTGGGCAACATGAGCGAAGAGAAGATGGTGCAACTAGAAACACCTGCCTGCGCCAATACGGGCTGGGGCCGACTACCATCCAAGCCCCTCAAGCAAGCCTACTGGCGCTATAGACGTAGACCTAATAAAAAAATAATATTTTACAGGTTCGAATCCCCACCAGCGGGCTTTTTTTTTTTATATTTATCTGATCTTTTTTGTTTTACTTATTCAACGGGCTTTTTTGTTTTTATCTTAACCCTTGAGTTGCTTTCTTTACTGTAAAAAAAGAAAAGCTTCATTTCACAGGTTCGGAAAGTCTAACGAAGCTTCATTTCTCGGCTTTTCAGATTTCGAGCACCAGTTCATGCGCGTGCTGAACAAGGTGTACCAGACCATCGAGAAGAACGAGATGCGGCTTGGGGAGCAGGACCGGAAGGAGGCGACGAGGGTGGAGTGGCAGCAGGTGAGAGAGAGAGAGAGAGAGAGAGAGAGAGAGAATATGATCAATTTAAAGTAGGGCTTGGGGAAAAGAAAAAGAAGATAAAAGAGCAATAAAGGAGGAGAGTAAGAACAGTGGGGAGATAGGAAAGGAAAGATGAAAGAAAAGAAGAAAGGGAGAAGAACGAAGGAGGAGCGTAAGTGAGGAAGGAAGAGTGAAAGAAGGAAGGGAGAGGGAGAGAAGAGAAGGGAGGGAGGAGACAAATAAAAAAAAGAGAGCGCGGAGTTAAGGGAAGGGTGGATGACGGGGATCAGAAAGAATGGAAGATAAGAGATAAAAGGAACGAAAGAGTGGGAAGGAGGAAGGAAGGGAAAGAGAACACAGGAAGGAAGAAAGGAAGAAGGCAATGAAGGAAGATGAGAAAGAGAGAAGAAAGTGAAGGGGAGGGAAGGATAACCGAGATTAGAAACGGAGGAAGGGAAAAAAGAAAACAAAGAAAGGATGGAGGAAACAAAATGAGTAAGGGAGGGAAGAGTGAAGCAGAGGAAGGAGCAAACTCAATGAACAAAATAAATCACATAACCTTGAATTCCGGGTAAAGTTGGTAACCCTGACGCAGCCGAGGGGACAGACAGCATTACCAACCGTGCCTGGAGGTGGCGGGCGGGCGGAAATTCAAAATATTCCGCCGCGCTGATGAAAAAAGGGATTAAACCGCCATTTGCACACATTTTATTATGAGTCATTGAGTCAGTCCTGTTTTGGTATTTATGTGCAGAGCTTTTGTCCGAATTAAACGCGCGTGAGGTCAGGGATGGATTTATTACAGTTATTATTATTGTTATTACTCTATAGTGTGTTTGTTTATATTACTTTGATGACACGGACAGCGACAGTGACGATAACTATAATAACAGCAGCAGCACCAATAAAAACAACAACAATAATAACAACGATGGTAATAATGATAATAATAGTGAAAATGATAATGATTGACAAAAGGTATTTCAAATGCGAATCAAATTTCACGGATTTAACTTGACATGTGACAGCCTACACACACCCACACCCACACCCACACACACACACACACACACACACACACACACACCATTGGCATAAAATCACTAAACCATTAATCTGAAGAGTAATACAAAAGCGAATCAATCCCTTTTCAATACTCCATAAACAACAATAAAAAAGAAAGCGCTAAATAACTTTCCTTGACCCCCCCCCCCCTGCACACCCGCACACACACAAAAAAATCGTATAAAAGAAGACTCAGTAAGCAAACAACACTCAAAACGAAATTCAAAAAAAGCCAAAAAAAAGACGGAAATAATACGAGAAAGACAACAGTAATACAAACCTTAAGTTAATCTCTCTTACCTTGTTTTCATCGACCGCAGGCAGCCTCTCACTCTCTTAAGATAATGCAATTTACAGATAAGACTTCGAAGTGCAAGGCCACGGAAATAGGATAAGAGACGTTGGGAAATAATGCCAACTGCGACCTGTGATGTAACGAGAGGGAGAGAGAGTGGGAAGGAGAGGAAATTACAGGGAGAGAGAGAAAGGGAAGGAGGAGAAGAGAATGGGAAGGAGAGGGAGAGAAAGAGGGAAGGAGAGGGAGGGAGTGGGAAGAAGAGGGACTTAGAGGGAGAGAAAGAGAGAGAAAGGGAAGGAGCAGGAGAGAGAGAATGGGAAAGAGAGGGAGAGAGTGGGAAGGAGAGGGAATTAGAGGGAGAGAGAGACAAAGGGAAGGAGTAGGAGAGAAGGGGAAGGAGAGGGAGAGAAAGAGGAAAGGAGAGGGAGAGAGAGAGAAAGGACTGCTAGTAGAGGAAAGGGGAGGAGTAGGCTATTAGCGGGGAGAAAGGAGGGAGAGGAGATAGGTGAGTAGGAAAGAGGGAGGAGGGGAAGGGTAATGAGGGAGAGAGCATTAAAGGAGAGTAAAGGAAGAATAATGGGAGGGGAAGGAAAATAATTAAGTGGACGTATTGGGAAGGGGAGGAACTGAAGCAAAGGCTCTTGAGAACGGTGAGGTTACAGAAAAAAGGACAGACAGGAAATAGGGAACGAAAGAATAGGAGGAGAACGAGACGGAGGATGGAGGAGGAGGTGGAAATTAGTGGAAAGCAAAGAGGATAGGTAAAAGAAAGAAGAGTGAAGAGGGAGGGGCGGTTGAGAGAAGGATGCTGTGAGAGGAAGGGAGGGAAGAAAAGAAGGTGGAGAAAGAGGGAGAGAAAAAAAAGGAAGGCATAAGGCTTTTAAAACACAACTCCTTTTTGAAGAGCAAAGAGAAGGCTGAGTTCGTGTGGTGTGTGTGTGTGTGTGTGTGTGTGCCTGACTATAAACACGAGACTCCCTCCTCACAGACTATAAGTGCCAGAATTTCTCTTTCCAAGCATATAAACGCCGTAATATCTCCGAACAGCCTGTCTGCCGCCTCGGAATATAGACGCATGAATAACACACACACACACACACACACACACACACACCAACTTCTGCACGCTTGGTACAAACTCCTTCAGGCCGTAAACAGAAGCCATACAACAACAACAACAACAACAACAACAACAACAAAAGAGGCTACCAAAGTAAACAAAACTACAAACATTATAGATTCGACTTGTAAATAAGGAACGTAAACAATAATCAACATCAAACAGAACACCACCAAACAAGTACTTTATAAACAACGCAGGATATAAAGAAAAAAAAAGCAACATTATAAACAACAGAAATCTTGTTAGGAAAATAATTATTGGCGCAAACAACTTTCAATGTCACAAGCAATAAGTGTTACTAACGGAGAAAACAACAACAACAACAACAACAACAACAACAACAGCAACAACAACAACAACAACCACGACAAAAAAAGTTCATATAAAAAAAGATTGCATAAAACTAGACAAAAAAAAAAACTAAAACTTCTGCCTCCTCCTCCTCCTCCTCCTCCTCCTCCTCCTCTTCCTTCTCCTCTTCCTTCTCCTCCTTTATCTCCTCTATCATCTGTACCCGCTCGTTTTTCCCCACTTTTTTATTCATTTTCTTCTTCATTTTCTTCTTTTTCTTCTTCTTTCCTTTTTTTCTTCTTCTTCTACTACTACTACTACTACAACTACTACTACTTTTCCTCGTCTGCTTCCTCCTCCTCCTCTTCCTCCTGCTTCTCCCCAACAGGTGGCGCTGGTGTTCGACAGGTTCCTGCTCGCCTGCTTCCTGCTCTCCACCGTCATCGCCACCACCACCATCCTATTCTCCTCCCCTCACGGCCCCTGACGCTCCCTCGCGGAGTTCTTCGGGGGGAGCAGCTACCCCTCCCTCCCCTCAAACGACCCCCCCACTCAGGAGTAAAGGGGGTGGGCCATAGAGGGAGGGAGGCAGGGTAGGGGGTAGGTGGAATTTTGGGAGGGTGAATGTAGAGGGTAGGAGGGTGGGTAGATGGGTGGGTAGAAGGGAGGGAAGGGAAGGGAGGTTTGGGTTGATATGTTTCACTTCTCTTCCTTTTCTTTTCCTTTTTTCGTTCTTGTTTTTCTATATTGCTTCTTTGTTTTTTCTCTATGTTCCTTTTTGTTATCCGTCTATTTACTTTTCAAACTTTTTTTTCATTTTTCTTTATTTTCTTGTTGGCTTGAGTCTTTCTTTCATCTTTACACTCCTCTTTTCTCTTTTTCTGTCTTTCTGTCTCTGTCATTTGATTATTTCCTGCCAAACCATTTTTCTTTTCTTTTGTTTTTGTTTTGTTTTGTTTGTTTACACCTTCGTTTCTTCTCTGTATTTTTATTTTTTTTGTTTCTTTATTTCATTTTTTTTTATTTACGTATGAACCTTTTCTTCTTTATTTTTTTTAGTATGTTTGCACCTTTGTTTCTTTTCTACATTCACTTTTTTCCTTTTCTTTTTCTTTTTTCTGTTACTTGTTTTTACTTGCAAACATCTTTATATTTCGTTTTTTTTTGTTTGATTTCTTTTCTACATTTTTTTCCAGTTTTTTTCTATTTTGTTTCTGTTATTTGCTCATATATTCGTAAACCTTTCTTTTTTCTCTATTTCGTGCCCTTTTTTTTAATTTCATTCCTAGGTTTTTTCTTTTTGTTATTTTGTTTTGTTTACCTCCGACTTTCGCTTTTTTCCCTGCAGTGTTTGAGGCTCGGTTCTCGTTCTCTTTTCTCGTATTTAATTTGCGTTCCGTGTAACATCTGGTGCTCACTCCACTGCGTTTCATTTTTTTTTCCGAGCGCAACATTTTAAACGTATTCCAGCGGCTTAAATTTATTTTCTTCATCTGCTTTTTTCGCTTTTTGCTGTTACGCTTGTATTATTTTCTCTGCTTCGTCTTTCCTTTACTGTTATTCTTTTTTTAAAATTTTCTGTATGTTTTGATTTGGTGTGATTTTTTTTAGTCATATTTTTTTCTTATATTTGATCCTCTCCCTCTTTACTTCCATTTTTTTTCTTTAATTTCCTTTCTTCTTTACTAATTTTACTTTCATCATAGTTTGAGTAAGTTTGTTTATCTATTACAGGTTAAGTTTGTTATTAGATTGCATTCCTTTTTTTTCTTTTATCATAAGTCTATTTTTTCCCCTGGGTGTGAATGAGTTAACCTGTTCGCCGAATCAGAAAGTATTGATGAGATTGTTTTGATTATTTGCATTTTCGTTCGCTAGTAATAATGTCTGTAATTTTTTCCCCCTCTTTGGTATCAGCTTCATTCATTTTCATCGTTTTTCGTTTCATTATAATTTCGATTCACTTTTTGTCCATCTCTTTGGTATCATTTTCGTTCGCTAGTAATAATGTCTGTAATTTTTCCCCTCTCTTTGGTATCATTTTTAATCATTTTCATCGTTTTTCGTTTCATTATAAATTTGATTCACTTTTTGTCCATCTCTTTGGTATCATTTTGTCAGTTTCATTTCGCGCTTCGTTGCATTATAATCCCGAATCTTTTTTCACTCGTTTTTATCTTCTTTGTACCAACACTTTGTCACATTTACTGTCTTTGCTTCAATGTAATTTCGATTCATTTTTATTTATTTATTACTCGTATTTTATTTGCCTCATTCATGCCTAAGTCTTTGTCGCATTTTTTGTTTTTTCTGTTGCTTTGTAATTCCAATCCTCTTATTTTTTTTATTTGCATCACTGTTTTTGGCGTCACTTTTGTCTTTTATTGCACTATTTTTTTAATCTTATTTATTTTTCTATTTATTTGTTTTGTTTCCATCACCCGCGTCCGCCTCTTTGCATCACTTTGTCGATTTTACCGTCCTTCATTTCAATATATATTCGAATTTTGTGTATTCATTTATATAACGTTTTATTTCCATCACTCGTGTCTACCTCTTTGGCATTACTCACTTTCGAAATATCAATCCGATCCTCTTGTATTTATTTATTCTTTTATTTCCATTTCTATTTCCATCACTATCGCTTTTAGTATATTTCGTGTCAATACACCTCCAATTCTAGTGTAGTCTTATATTTATCTTTATGTCTTCATCACTTGTTTCTACCTCTCTCTTTTGTTTCAGTATAACCTCGATTATTGCGTATTTCTTTACTATTCTATTCCCATCACTTTGTCGCTTTTACCTTGATTCATGTGTGTGTTTATTCATCGTTTTATTTCCCATACTCTCGTCTACCTCTTTGGCGTCGCTTTCAGTCCTATCCATTGGCAATTCCGTGTGTACAGCGGCTCTTGTGAATATTCTAGTTTTAACTACGGCGAACACGACTTTTCTGCTTCACACCACGGCTCCCTCTCCGCCTGACCTGTCCATGTATTCATATTTACTGCGCTGGGGTCGCGTTCTTTTAATCGCTCTGCTTGTTTGGGATTTTTCTGATTCTGTTAACTTTTCCTCTTGTATGTATTCCTGTTACTTTTGTATACTTTTGATATATTATTATTTTACTATCAAAAGTTTGTGGTTATATATATTTTTTGTCCTTTTCTTATTTTTCTATTTTTTATATATTATTGACAGACGCTCTTATGTAATATCATCAATGTGTTTGTTTGTCAATTAATTTGTTTTATAGTCAGTTCGAATTTTTTAATTTTACCTTCGAATATGGTTTTCTACTAGACTTCAGCCCTTGCGGTATTTCCTCTATTTTTCTTTTTCGATTTGCTTATTTTTATTTCCTACAAGTAAAGAATTCTCCAGTATTTTCATTTAATCTTTTATTTTCAACTAAAGCTTAAACAATCCTGGAATTATCTACTTTAATTCTACTTGACTATATTTCAACTTCAAATCCTCTTTGGTAGTCTTACTTTTTTTACCTATTTTCCTCTTGTTCACTTATTTTTCATTCCATATTTGTTCGGTCGTCGGCAGGGAGGGGCATTCACGGTGACTCCCTTCCATACACGAATATTCCACTATTGGTCCATACCTCATGACTGCTTTGTAAATACCGAGGTTTGGTTATTTTCTATTCTCCGTTTTTTATCCTGTGGGGGAGAAGGGAAGGGAAGGGGCGCGGGGTAATAATGTCCAGTTGTTTTTTAGGCGAAAGTGCAGACTACGTGATTGTTGTTATATTCCTCGGCGTAAGAAAGTGTGGAGTGTGAATATAAAAAGCAATGTACAGTGAGAGAGAGAGAGAGAGAGAGAGAGAGAGAGAGAGAGAGAGAGAAATGGCACGGCTTTTTACGATTTTCTTTTTTCGTTTTTCCAATTTATTTTTCTAGGTCTTTAACGTGGTCGGTTGTGCGTGTAAAAAAAAAAAGAAAAAAGTAAAAAAAGAAAAAGGTCAGAACATGGCGTACGTGTGTTCCTCGTTTCGTATGTATTATAAACAAAATAAAAATAAAAACAAAAAAAATTATCAAGAAGACGGAGAGCATTTTTTGACATTGCTCAGTTTTCCTTTTGAGATGCAATTTATTTATTTATTTATTTATTTATTGCCACCAAGCTTTTATGGATTGCGTCTGATCTCCTTCATTCATCAGTGTAAATAAAGTCACTCAATCATCCACTCGAGACACAATTAAATGTATCACACTCCATCGAGGTCTTTCACTCCTCCTCCTCCTCCTTCCCCGACAGACTGACCCTCGCTTATGGTTGGCAGAGGAAGGGTAACGAAAGTGCTATAACAACAACTATTACTACTACTACTACACAAAAATAATAGTAATAATAATAATGCTTCCACTGCTGCTGCTACTACAAAAACAGCAGCAACAACAAGAACAGCAATGGCTGCTACCACTACTACTACTACTACTACTACTACTACTACTACTACAGACAACAAAATAATAACATTAGTGTACACGCAGCTCCTATTACCTTACAGGCTTTCAAGGTTAATAATAACTAACAGGATCAATTAATGTCTATATAGCCTAGCATGGAGTAAAGACAACCCAGGTATGCTATGTTCGAAATATCTTTATAACCTTTAAATAAAACGCTACGTGGAAAAACATACGTGGAAAATATATAGCGTCAGAAAAGTCCCTGCTCTGTTAGAAATAGTGAAGTTATTGTAATACTATGCAACGTTTTGTTTCAGTGTCATGGAGGGTGGAAAAAATAAACAAACAAGAAGGCACAACACGCCACCTTTAGTTTAGTGTTGTAACAGTAGAGGGAAACCTTGATCATGACAAAAGGTTCCCAGCATGCAAAGAACACGACGTTACCTAACCCAAAGTGGATGTCTGAAGGTATGAATGACAAACTTATACAAAAAAAAAAAAAAAAAAACCCCGGTCATAAATCCATTCTATCCCGTTTAAATAATAACCAGAATCTATTACCAACAAATAACATCAATATAACATCAATAACATAACAGCAAATTATAACTAGTAACAGCAAAGAGCAGGCAGTAATAGCAAAATAATAGCAAATAAGTAGCAGTTCCCGTTGGGCATCATCATCGCCATCAGCAGCAACGTCATTACCTCAGCGCATCACTGACACAGGTGAGTGAGGTGACAGTGGCGCCAGGAACACCCCACGGGGAGGGTGTCATTTGTTTCTCTCGTGTTTGTCGCCTCCTTCTTCGCCTTCTACAGCGCCATGGACCTTCACCAGCGGCTCAGGACAACGGTGAGTGATGGTGCTTGCTTAGTGCCCGGTTGTGTGCGTGTAAAGGCTTAAGTTTTATCATTAAAGGCGAAAATATGAGTGGGTGAAGGAGAGGGCGGAGGGAGAGGTGGGTGCCAGCTAGCAACACCTGGCGGCGGCTTCAGAAACTACTAACTCGTCATTAATTTACTGTAATGGGCGATATATTTGTTGTTTTATCACGTTTCAGCATATCATTAATACGTAAGATGCTGTATTTTATGTTCCTTTTCTTAATTTTTACTCAAGCTGTCTCGTTACGTGTGTAGTTTCATTGCACGGTCAATAAATAGTCGTTTGTGAGACTGCTCGTTCCACAATTCTTTATTTTTCCTTTATTTCCCTCGTTTTCTTAATGATTACAACTTCCTAGTCGTTATCAATTTACTGTAATGGCGATATTTGTTGTTTTATCACGTTTTAGCCTAGCATTAATCCGTAAGATGTTGTATGTGTCTCTTAAATACCAGTCTGTGTTTGCTCGTTCCACAATTTATTTTCCCTTTATTTTCCTCGTTTTCTTAATGATTACAACTTCCTGTTCGTTATCAATTTACCGTAATGGCGATATATTTGTTGTTTAATCACGTTGTAGCATATCATTAACACGTAAGATGCTGTATACAATGATATTTCTTTCTAATTTCAATTCGTTAAGTCGCATTACGTTGTTAACTTGATTGTGTGGGTCTTAAATACCAGTTTGTGTGTTTGCTCGTTCCGCAATTCTTTATTTATCCTCGTTTTCTTGACATGACTCGTTGATAATTTACTGTAACGGCGAAATTTGTTGTGTTATTACGTTTTAGCATAGCAGTGATTCGTAAAAAGCTGTATGTAACTTTCTTTATTTAATTTCCAAGTCCAAGTTATCACATTACGTTGTTAGCCTCATTGCTTTGGTTTGAATACCATTTTGTATGTTTGCTCGTTTCTGATTACTTCTTTAGCCTCGTTTTCTTATTAGTTAGAACTTCATATTCGTGTTAATTTATTGTGATGGCGAGATTTATTCATTTATTACGTTTTAGCCTAGCATTGTTACGTAAAAAGCTGTGTTAAACGTTATTTTTTTTAATTCTAACTCCTGACCAAGGCGGATTATTTCTTTAGGTTCATTGTACGGGTTTAAAATAGTTATTGTTTTTGCTCATTCCACGATACTTTCTCTTCCTCGTTTCATTAATAATTACAACTACTTACTCGTTAATAAATTACTGTAACAGCTATATTTGTTGGTTTATCTCGTTTTAGCCTAACATTAATACGTAGGAAGGTGTATTTAACTTTTTGCGGGCTTTCTTTATACGCGGGCTTTTTATTTTTTTATTTTTGCCCTTGAGCTGCTTCCATTACTGTAAAAAAAGGAAGAAAAAAATCCCACTCTGGGCTAAGTCGCATTACTCTGATAGCTTCATTGCGCGGGGTTAAAATAGCAGTTTGTACTTGCTCGCTCCACAATGCTTTTTTTCCCACGTTTATTAATAATTAGGCAGTCATTAGCGGGGCATTTGTGTGACGGATGCATGTACTTAATTAGTGAAGAGTCCTGTATGGGATTAATGCGGCGTTATCATTAACTGCGTAATCATTTGCCTCGTTAGTGAAGAGGCGGGTGGTCATTATTCTATTATTAATGCGGAGGTAGGAAGTCATTGTATTTTTTCAATGAATAGCTGATATGACCTAGGGTTAGTGTAATGCTGGGGGGGTATAGAGTAAAATATTTCTTTTTGGGATAACTTCTAACATTCCCCTTTTCTTTTTATATCAACGTGGTGTAGTTTGTCATACGGTTGGTTGGCATTAATGAGATATAACTTATGGCACCTCTGGGAGATATTGACAGCTGCTGTGTAATGATGATAACGACACCCATTTATCTGTTTCCTCATAGCCTAGTATAGTATGTCATAGACTTGGTTGGCACTAATGAGGGTTTGCTGATGGAACCTCGGCAGGGTAATTGACAACTAGTGCTTCATAATAGCGAGTGTATCTCATTTTTCTCATAGCCTAGGATTTGACAACTGCCGTATAATGCTAACGACAATCATCTCTTTGGTTATTATAGCCGATTTATTTTACTATGCAAGTCTATAATATCTATTCTGTCTACCTTCCTATCCTTTGTTTGTCTGTCTTGCATCTGTAGTCGGAGTAGGTACGTGTAATTTCCTCTCCCCTGTTCTCCCCCCTCCTCCCCCTATGCTCCCTCCTCCTCCTCCCCCTATGCTCTCCCTAACGATTGGCACTCCCCTTCCCCCGTACCAACACACAGGGCTGACGACCTTTACAAGTTACTCAAGCCTGGCGGGAACTTTTGCCATTATCATTTTTACGACGCCGCATCACGTCGGCTGATAATATAGTTTCTGATTACTACGCCGTAACGTTATTGGAGATGCGTTATTTCGGGCTGGGATTAAACTTGGCATCTCCGTGTTGTAATGATTTCACGGCTTAATGAGAAATAGATGACGTGTGGTTGGAATTAATTGGTGCATTGGCAAGTTATGAATAGCTCTTTATCTGCTGTAGTGCGGGTAGATGCAATGGTGATCACATGAAGCCTAATAAGCTCTTAATGATCAACAATAGCCTAATAACCTCTTTTTGTTTGTTTTAATGGCGATGACCAGTAGCCTAATTAGCTCTTTCTGTAAATGGTTATCAGTTTTTGCAGATTTTTTCAAGTGATCACCAGTAGCGTAATAAGCTCTTTTAATGATCAACAATAGCCTAATAACCTTTTTTGTTTATTTTTATGGCGACGACCAGTACCCTAATGAGCTCTTTCTGTAAATGGTTATCAGTAATAGCGTAGTAGATTTTTTCAAGTGATCACCAGTAGCCTAATTAGCCCTTTTAATGATCAACAATAGCCTAATAACCTCTTTCTGTATATGGTTATCAGTAATAGCATAGTAGATTTTTTCAAGTGATCACCAGTAGCCTAATAAGCTTTTCTGTTACTGGTGATTACCAATAGCCAAGTTGAGCTTTTTTTCTCGTTAGTAAAAGAATATCCTTTTCCTAAGTCTAGAAAGATAATTTTAACGGGTATTTTTAAGTGCAAGGTTGTCTTATATATGTCATTTACTTTTTATTAGTCTCCGTTTGTCCTTTTTTTTCCCTCTTCAGCTGATGGGATAAGTCTTGTGATAGCAGTTAACGCCGACAGTTCAGATTTTGATCATTAACTAATGCCGCGAGAACATTACATTATGCTAATACTAACCAAAGCCTATAATGGAGTGGTGGCTTAGAATTGCAAAAGTGAAAATGGACGCGCCTCTTTAAATGTGTATCCAGCACCAAGGAGTAGCCTATTAGCGCCATTAGCGGGTCATTATACGCCACTGACGGAGCCGCCGGTAACGAGGTAATTGTGGCCCGGACGTGAGGAAATTATAGTCGCCCTCAGGTACTTTATTGGCGGGGAACACATTAGTGGGTAATTACACGAGAGAAGAAATGGTAACCTACTCTTCATGTTAATTATGTATGTATATTCTGAATACATGGATAATATCTCTCCAGTGTGTTTTGCTGTCGTTTGTTTGTCTGTGCTTGCCTATTTGTATTTCTTGGTGTATGTTTGTTGGTCTGTATGTGTCTGTATTGGTATGTCTGTCTTTGGGTCGCTTGGCAGTTTGTTTTCCTGTCTGTGTTTCTGTGCTTTCGCGTGGCTGTTTCTTTCTCTGTGTCTGTCTTTTTGTAGGTTTGCCTATGTGACTGTGTGTGTGTGTGTGTGTGTGTGTGTGTGTGTGTGTGTACTGTCTTGTCTATGTCTGTCCTCACCGCATAGTTCCACACAACGTAAAACACATCCTCTCCACAGTGTGTCGAGGCATCAGCTGTGTACCTTAAGGAAAACATTTGTAGCAGCTTTTTTTTATATATTTTTATCTTTCTTTATCTTTTTGTTCCTCTGCACCGCGCTGGACTCTTTTAATGGATGTTTCAATTAGGGCGACTTGCCGGCTGCCTGTGGTCTTATTACAGCTATTAGCCTCTCATTGGGCACGAGGGTAATAACGTCCTTGTGTTATGTAAGTGTGTGTGTTTTAGGCTTTATGTGCATGGCTACTGCGGAATGGTGGTATTACTTGTGGCAGTGGTGGGTCCTGTTTTGTTTATTAATATTACCACCTGGCTTATTGTTATTGTGGTTATTACTTATTATTATTATTGCTATTAATATTATTTATTTAGTTCTGTACATTGTTTTTGCTGTTTATATTCATATCATTGCTATTATTTTCATTATTGTTTTTTTTTTTTATGGTTTGTTGAGGTTTTGTCCTTATAACGATGCTCTCTCTCTCTCTCTCTCTCTCTCTCTCTCTCTCTCTCTCTCTCTCTCTCTCTCTCTCTCTCTCTCTCTCTCTCTCTCTCTTTTCTATTTATCTTTCTGTTGCCGATTTTCGTTGTTATCTTTTCCTTCTTTCTCACTTTTTTGTTCAAATTTCTCTTTCATTATTTTCATTTTGTTTCTCTCTCTCTCTCTCTCTCTCTCTCTCTCTCTCTCTCTCTCTCTCTCTCTCTCTCTCTCTCTCAAAAGCATTTCTCTTATTCTTCATCGTGGCCGAGTTGTTTTCCTCCACCGCCGCAAACTTCTGGAGATAAGTCGTGAAAATCTTATGAGAGAGAAAAGAAGAAAACTTTGGAATTCAGTGAAATATTCATGGGGGAAGACTTGCTATGTATTGGCTGTTGTAACCTGGCCGTCTACCTGTGAGTGATAGAAGAGTTTGTACCGTGCTCTAGTTTTAAGCCCGACTCAAGCCACAAACACACCCATATACAGTTAAAATAATGTCCTTTCGGTGATTGTTAGATTACTGTTATTATTGTTTGGGTTCTCGTTATTGAAAGTTAGATAAAAAAGCAAGATTCGGGTGTTGCTGTCAAAGTTCATTAGATGGTTAATCAGCATCCATATAAACATACACCTTCAAGCCAGAAATCATAGCCAAGTATTAAGGAACAATTATAGCCTAGCCCCAATAGACATTACCACCATAAGATAGCGTAGCAGTTGTAAACATTAAACTGCCATAGCGTAGCACTTATAAACATACCATATCGTAGCCAAGACTTGTTAACATAGTACGGTACCACAGCATAGCCAGGACTTATAAGCAATACCATAACACAGCGGATCACTAACAGACAAATGTCCGTATCTTAGCCCAGTCAGACCATGATGCTAACCAGGGACATGCAAATTTATGGTAACACTGGGTCCCAAATTTGGCTAATAAGGAAATAATCAGTCAATGGAATATCATCACCGGAATTAATGTTGTCTCATTAACATAATATACTCCATTGAAAATTGGATCATACCTGTAGGAATAGATTAAAGATCATCATTAGGCAACAATAATCCGATAACGAGGTAATTAAGCAAAAAAACTACATTCGACATTCAACACAAAGCACGTTAGGATATTAAGAAGCAATTATAAAAATGTCCATAATTAGTTATCAACAGGTAATCTACACACACACACACACACACACACACACACACACACACACACACACACACATAAACTCATTAGCAAAGTTGTCGAGGAATCAATTACTGCCTCCGACCCTTCCTGGCAACAGCGCGGCAAGGTGCTAGGGAACAACACCTGTACTCACCTGCCCTCCTCGCCCGCCTAATTAGAGCACATGGTAAGCCTTGTAGCAGGTAAAAGTTAAGGTTTAGTAGGTTAAGTATTCTTCCTTCTCCTTCCCTCCTCTCTCACCCCACCTTTCATCCTCTCCCCACTCCCCCTCTTCTTTCTTTTCCTTCCTTCTGCACCTCCGTCCTTCCCATCTCTACATCTACCCCCATTCTCATTCTCCTCTTTAGCCTTTTTCCATCTTCTCCTTTCCTTCTCTTCAACCTCCTTTTTCTTCCCTCTCCCCCTCTCATCCTCCTTCCAAACTCCTTTCTCTCTCTTTTTTTCTCTTCCCACCTTCGCACTACTCTCTCACTCCCATCCTTAGCCTTTTCCTACCCTCTCCCTTCCTCCTTCTCAATCTCCGTTCTTTTACTTCCTTCTCCACCTTCCTCCTCCACCTTCCTCCTCTACCTTCCTCCTCCTCTACCTTTTCTTTCTCTTTATTTCTTCCTTCCTCACCTTTCTCCCACTCACACTCCCCGTCTCAACCTTTTTCCGTCCTTTGTTTTCCTCCTCCTCAACCTCCTTTATCTTCCTTCCTTCTCCACCGTCCTCCCTATCACCCCCCCCCCCCTTCCCACCTTCTTTCTCCCATCCCCTTCCTTAACTTACTTTCTCTTCCTCCCTTCCCTCACCGCCTTCCTCTCTCCCCCCATTCCCCTCCTCAACCTTTTTCTTCCTCTCCCTTTTCACCCGTTTCCATTACCTTCTTCCTCCCTCTCTTCCCCCATTTCTTCATTCCTTCTCTCACTCCCCTCATCACCCTCCTTCCTATCCCACCCCACCTGCCAAAGTCTTTACTCTCCCTCTCCTAACCTTCGTCCCCGCTTCCTTTAGTCACCGTCTTCATCCTTCCCACAATCCCCTTGCCAACCTTTTTCCTTCCTCCCCTTCCTCGTCGCCCTCGCCAGACCTCCTCTTTTCCCTGCATCTTTTGGTCTGGCTCTTCCTTGCGTCCACTGTTTGGGTTCTCTCCCTTGCCAGTCTTCCTCCTCCTGTTCCTCCTCCTCCTCTTCCTCCTCCTGTTCCTCCTTCTCCTCCTCCTCCTCCTGTTCCTCCTTCTGTTCCACCTTCTCCTCCTCCTCCTCCTCCTCCTCCTACTCCTTCTCTTCCTCCTCCTCTTTTAAGCTAGATATCTTGTTCATGATGTTTAGTGTTTTTTTTGTATTTAATTAATAATGGATTAGATTTGTTGTGTATATTTTTCTCGTGTTTTTTTTTCGTTCTTTCGTTTTCTTTTTTCCATATTTACTTTTACTATATTTTTTAATTTCTTGTTTTTGTTTTTTTCCCTTTTTTTCTATTCCTCTTTTTTATCGTTTTTTGTATTTTTTTTTTGTATTTTTGTGTTCCGTGATGAGTGGAGACTGATAGGACAAAATCAGCGGAAGCACTTGTCATTTTCATGCATGACATAAACCAGCACTAGAAAAATGTTCAAATTATTTCATGCCGTTAATTTTGCTTCAATCATACTTAATGTTATTCTTTCTAAAAGTATTGATGCTGCCCCCACATACGTCAGTTTGAAACGCGCTAACCAATAGATGTAATATAGAAAATGATTTAGCTAGCTTTTTATTATAAGCGAAAATTCAGTAATTGTTTTAGAAGGGCAGCTTTTATCAGGCAGCTCCACGTGTCACCCATGCTTTCCGGTCACTGTTAATGTCCGGGAAGACATGGAAGACCTCTTTTAGTTTTGCAATTAAAAGCAGAAAAAATTTTTGTCGGCTAGAGAGAGAGAGAGAGAGAGAGAGAGAGAGAGAGAGAGAGAGAGAGAGAGAGAGAGAGAGAGAGAGAGACCGTTTCCCTGGCTTCTTTCTGTATAGGCCTAACGAAACAAATATTTCATCAAAGCATTGTACCTATAGTTTATTTACGATGGTTTTTTGGCTTGGAAATTTGATCAAAAGTTTCAGCTGTCTTTCATCCTGGTGCCAAGAATGCGACTGTACATATTGAAACAACAACAACAACAACAACCCACAAGTAAATGATAAACCATGTAACCAAGATGAAATAAAGAAGTTTCGATACATACAAAAGGATATTTTTGCTTTGTTGAACATTTTACACCATTTGGTTTATAGCAGTGGCTTACAACGCCAAACCCGGCCAGTTTTTGTTTTCAATTATTTGATGAATATGCGCGCGCGCGTACACACACACACACACACACACACACACACACACACACACACACACACACCGGACAAAACAAACACAGTGAGACTCATCAAATGAATTCAGTTGTGTACAATTCAGTATGTGTACGTGTGAACATTAGCGCGAGCGCACACACACACACACACACACACACACACACACACACACACACACACACACACACACACACACACGCCGTTATTGCCCTGGCGGTGCAGACACTCAAACAGGTACTAATGTTGACGAGAGCAAAAGGCAGGCTGGGAATGAGAGGTTAGTGCAATAACAATGGAATTCTCTCTCTCTCTCTCTCTCTCTCTCTCTCTCTCTCTCTCTCTCTCTCTCTCTCTCTCTCTCTCTCTCTCTCTCTCTCTCTCTCTCTCTCTCTCTCCCTCATATTGTAAGTTTTCTTGTCCTTTTTCTTTTTTTCCCTCGAGTTTCTCTGCTTCTACCTCTTTTTCCTCTTCGCCTACCTCTTCCTTTTCTTCCTCTTTTTCTCCTTCCTCATCTTCTTCCACTTCCTTTTTTTTTCATTTTTTCTTCATCATCTTCTTCTCCCCTTCTTCCTCTTTATTTATATCTTCCTCTTTTTCTTCCTCCCCCTTTTCCTTTTCACTGATATCTTCCTCTTCTTCTTCCTCCCCTTTTTCGTCTTCGTGTATCTGCACCTCTTCTTCTTCTTCTCGTGGCCACCTTGTGTCCTTCAGCGGAGAGCAATGTCTGGTGGTTTCCTTCGCCTTGCAAGAATACGTTGTCGACTCGCTTTTATGGCCCCGAAATCTGTGGCGTGAGCACTAAACGCCCCTTAGACCACATCCTGTTTGCCTCCGCTATCTGTGTGTGTGTGTGTGTGTGTGTGTGTGTGTGTGTGTTCGCTTTTTCTCCATTCCCATGTTTTCGGTTTCTCTGTCTTCCCTTTCTTTCCTTCTTCTATTGGTGTTTGTTTTGTTTTGATTTCGTGCTTTAACTTTCTCTGTCTTTCTTCTTTTTTGTTCTTTTCGGCTCCTCTCAGTTTTTCATTTCTTCTCAATTCATATATTTCCTTTTTCTATATTGTCGTTTTCCTTCTCCATTCCGTTGTAATTGATTTTGTTTCCATTTCTTTTGTCCTTTTTTAGCGTTTAGATTGTTTCCTTCCCCCCGTGTTCTTTTTCTTCCTTTCCTTCCGTGTTTCCTCATTCTTTTTTCTGTCCCCTTGGTATTTCGCGCCCAGCTGCAAGAATGTGGGCTGTTCTGAAAAATATATCTTCCTTACTTTTTGGCGTGTCTGGGGTTTGTGTGTGCGCGCGCGTGTGTGTGTGTGTGTGTGTGTGTGTGTAGGTACGCAGCACACGTACATGTATACCTCATATCAATTTTGCAAGCTTGGAATATTTGCCCGCGCTTGTATGCGAACCACACACACACACACACACACACAGTACAACTTTCATTGGATCAACTATAGATTTATAAAACTAAAATTAATTTGACTTTATGAAACAATGGATGGGAGAGAGAGAGAGAGAGAGAGAGAGAGAGAGAGAGAGAGAGAGAGAGAGAGAGAGAGTACTACTACTACTACTACTACTACTACTACTACTACTATTGCTGTTACTATTACTACTACTACTACTATTACTACTGCTACCACTTCTCCTCCTCCTCCTCCTCCTCTTACTACTACTACTACTACTACTACTACTTCTATTAATCATAAAATTAAAAATAATAATGACAATTTTAATAATAACATACATTTTTTTATTTATTCCCGTGACCCAAAAGCAACCATCCATTCATTCCGTGTAACTCTGCCATCGACGCTTCACTCCGTTAGAGTAAGTCAACATTTTTTATTTAACGTTTAACTTTTTTAACCTCACGCCATATATTTTTTCCGGCGTTTCCGTAATGCTATTTTCGCTGGCTCGCCGTGTGGTCAAGGGATTGCGTAGTCGAATGCTTCCGCAGAAAATGCAAATTTCTTTTATTTGTAGAATTTCCCCATTTTTCCCACGCTGTTCTCCACTTTTACGTGTTTCTGTTTATTTCCTTTTCGTTCCCTCCCTTTACCGTTGCGGCCTCGGGTGCACGTTTGACAGTTTATTGACAAGTTCGGTTACATGTGTAAACTCTTCTGTTGACCGTGAAACGACGCTTCTCAATCGCGCCATGTTGTTGCCCGGTTAAAAAAATCTATATTATTGCTTGTGTCTAGCCTCGAGCCTGTCTGGTGGGCAGGTGAGTGGTGGCGGCGGCGGCGACGATGGCGGCGGTGGTGGTAGCGGTGGTGGTGGTAGTGGTGATGGGGACAAGGGTGGGGGGACAAGGAGGGGTGGGCCAGGCGTTTCAGAGGAGTGGGTTTCATCGTTACCTAACACGATTGTCGGGGTGCGGGATTCTTTATGTAACATGTTGCTTGGCTGTTCTGTTTTCTGATGTTCTTTGCCTTTGTTTGTCATCTCTGGTTGGTAATTCTTGTTCTCTCGTCCGCTCTAACTCTTACTCTTAACTGGCGTGAAGTTGACTCGTATTGCGATAAATGGTGCAAGTTCATGAAAGGTGTGTGTGTGTGTGTGTGTGTGTGTGTGTGTGTGTGTGTGAGGTAATGTCGCCATTCTCTTAACTCTCCCGTTGTTTAAAAGTCGTGAGTGCTGACACGTAGCGGCGACTTCAGTGCTGGGGTCGCGGGTTCAAGGAAAGCCACGTGAATAAGACCTTCAGCATCCCAGGGCACTGTAGCCACGTGTTGCCCTGAAGATCTAAGTTTTAAGTTTTATTATTGCTAGTGAAGTTTGTGATATTCCATGGACGTATTTTAGCGTTAAAGATTCAGCCGGGTTTAATTTGCAGTGACGATGTTATGAAAAAATATATTCCTCACCTTGCATAGCGTGATAAACAGTGTAGGAATATTTTTTTTACAACAAAGGAGACAGCTCAAGGGCACAAAAAAAGGAAACAGTAATAAAAAAAGCCCGCTGCTCGCTGCTCCTATAAAAAGAATCCAAGGAGGTGGCCGAAAGAGGGGTCTTAGAGCTGCTATTTCTGTCGTCAGCGTCCGAGAAACCCATCTTGCATAAATTCTGATTATCAAGATGAATAATTGAGACAAACACGCTCCAGTCAAATACTTATGTTGATAGCAATTTCTCTATTTCATAATCTCCACGTTTCTTAGCCCAACGACGCGCATTGCTCACATCAGTACAGTCAGCATCGTAAAGAACTTGATTCGTCGGTGCATATAAGTTAGAGACATTCCCTTAGCAGCCAGAAGCTCGATCACGCTGCGCTGCTTCAAATTTACGATGTACCAATGAGTGTCCACCACGGGCGTTTACAGCGCGTACAGCAGCGACACCACAGACTCGACACGGACTGAAATGAGAGAATGAATGTTGTTAGTCACTGTTATGGCAGGCTTTTTATCGGATGACCATGTGTTGATAGTTTACAATCATGGCAGCATCCCTTTCCCATTCAATCCTCTTATATGGAATTCACCGAAGACTTACGTAGTGCTTGTTACATCCTGTCTCGCGTAGTGTAGGTATTTGCATTCTGAGTGAGTGTCGGGGTCGGTGAAGGTATGAAACAAATAAACAAGAGTGGGAGGAAGCGGCGTTGAGCAAGCAGAGTGGAGTGAAAGACCTCCTTGATAGCAAGTCTGGAGATGACACTGTCCTTTTAACGGGGCGCGGGAGTGAGTTACAAAAGGTGTTTATGAAATCGATAGAGTCGTTATTAGAGAAGGGCGCCGAGAGTGAGTGTTGGCAGGGGCAAGATGATGGCGTGCAGCAGAAGGAGAGAGATGGATGAGGAGGAGAATAGTTATATGGACCCATCTATGAATAGAAGGAGAGAGAGAGAGAGCTGGCGCTTCACGTTGGAGAGTGGACAGGCCGATAAAGGGAGAGAGAGAGAGAGAGAGAGAGAGAGAGAGAGAGAGAGAGAGAGAGAGAGAGAGAGAGAGAAAGGAAAGTAACAATAAATGGAAAGAAGATGGAAAGGCAGAGATTTTAGCATGAAGTCGATTTACGAATAATATAACTTTACCTTCTCGGACCATCATACAATAAGACGCACCAGACAAGGGCACAGAGTGGAGCTGAAGTACTGGAGAGCAGGTAAGCTTACGCGATGGCTTGGTGAGAATAACAGAAAATGTGTATGTGTGAGGTGTGGTGTAGACGAGTGTTCTTAGGCTCACTGCGACTCATTAGTAATTTACCTGTTACACTCACGACCTGTTGTTATATGATGAAGCTTTCGGACAGTGCTGAGAGTTATGTGCGTTCTACCGTTTATCAGTTTTTATTTTCATTCATTATCTATTAATTTTTTTTCATTTCACATACATATCATTATTATTACCATGTTTTTAGTATATGTATGATGTTCGCTTCATAATTTTGCCACTGATTTTTTTCCTGTCATTTGGCACCAACTTTTTAATAATTTTCAAAACTGTCCACGCGCGAAAAAAAAAATATGCACCATACAATTTGTTTTAATGAGCAGTGTGGTGCATGTATTTGTAATTTGGACTTCATTTTTGCGTTGTTAGTTCCGTCAATCGAGCCGTCCGTCACAGAGGCGGGCGGCGCGGGGCTCGACAGTCAACGGCAGTGAAATTTGGAATCGTACGACCTGCCTGGCCCCCGTGATGATCGAGGTGAACCTACATTCGAATCGTACAACCTGCCTGCCCCCCGTGATGATCGACGTGGACCCACATTCCCGCGGGACGTAACTCATTCACTAACCTGACGTATTCAAACCTTGCAAAAAATGTACCCCCCCCCCCCCACCCGGTACTATAGAAACAGGATGACAGGATAACTTATTGCTCACTAATTCCTATATTCTCAAACATATCGTGGCCTAAACATCCACATTTGATAAGGCTTTCGTAGAGGTTGTGGATGATTTTATTGAGGCGTGGTAGTTTGACGAGGCTTTAGCACCATGGACACCTTATCAGGACACCTCTCTTCGCGAAATTGATCTATCTATCGGCGAGTAGCGGGCTTTTTTTTTTTTCATCAGTTTACTTTTTTTTTGCCCTTGAACTGTTTACTCTGCCGTGAAAAAAAAAATGAATGTGAAAAACAATTGAGACTCCAGCTAATCTCTTTTGTGGTCTTTGGAAATGTGTTTTTAGAGTCGGCAGCGTGTGACAATACTTGCCTTAGTCTGACAACTTGCGTAGTATTAGATTTAGTGATGGAAAGGCGAACACGGAACTTATAGGCCTCCTCTTTGGATTCTTTTTAGGAGCAGCGAGTAGCGGGCTTTATTTTTATTATTGTTTCCTTTTTTTGTGTGCCCTTGAGCTGTCTCCTTTGTTGTAAAAAAAAAGTAATAAAAAAAGGCACTTGTTATATTTTGATGTGAAGATTTTTTCCAAGACAATATATAACGGTGTATAGTTAAATGGTTGTTGCTAGAGGATGGTCGTACACACACACACACACACACACACACACACACACAAAGAGAGAGAGAGAGAGAGAGAGAGAGAGAGAGAGAGAGAGAGAGAGAGAGAGAGAGAGAAATGTGTGAGCTTGGACGATGAAATGTTGCAGAATATGACCCTCGGCCTCCAACACACACTGCACCTCAGAAACTCAGAGCCACAAATGGAGACCCTCGCCCTGAGAACACTGTCACTGACGCCAACAAAGATACCTGATCCTAGAGAACAATACATTTTTTGATCTGGTTAAGACTTTGACACCACTGAGGTATCAACAAGCGGAGTGCCCAGAAAACAAAAGCAAGTGAAAACGTTTAGCCAAAATGCTTGATATCTTAACGCAGTGAATGTTATGGTTTGATATAGTAATTGACAAACTATATCAACAAACTAAGTTCTCAGAGAAGTATATCAAATGAAAACGTTTACCCAGAACGCAGTAACAAAAGCGCCGGTTAATCAAGTCTTTACGTTACTGCATCGAGGACTTAATATGCACCGTTTTTTGGGGGCTGGCTAAGTAAAGGCAAATGGTGGAGAACTTTTCGCGGAATCTACGCCCGCGGAGTCCCTGATTTCGGTTCTCAATTCACGAGGGAAAAGAAAAGAAATGAATTCGTTCCCGGCCGCCGCGGAATGCGAAGAGAATTAAAAACTTTCCTCCGTGTGTCCTCGAACGCCGCTGATTGAACCCATTACTTAGAAAACTCAGACACGTAATTATTAGTCTCTTAACTGCCTGGAGACGCAAAGTGCATCACAAATTCCTCCCAAGACGCAAAACAAGAAACTGGTTGACTTTACGATCCTTTTCCCTGAACCAAGAAAGGTCAAGTCACCATTGTAAGATCATAACAAGTACCCCATGTCTCATCATACTGAAAAGAAGTAAAAGAAAAATACTGAAACGCAGAAGAAGCAACAGCTATCATCCAAAGAGAATTTTGAGGTTGCTAATAAAATACTATGCGTGTCAATCTATAGTGGTGTGGAAGAAAATTCGTAGAACACACAGACTCGAGAACAACAACACACCTGACAACTCAAGGCGAGGACAGAGAGGCAGAGAAAGAGATCACCACAAAGAATATGATTGCGTAGGAAATATAATGCGTGTCATATCCTCAGTGGCGTGGAAGAAAATTCGTTCATGCGGAGACACGAGAACAACAACAACACCCCTGACAGCAAAAGGCGAGGACAGACAGAGAGAGGAAAAGAGAAAGAGAGAGAGAGAGAGATCGCCACAAAGCCTCAATATGGAAAGCAAACAACGAACGCCCCAGCACCACCACGCACCCAGACCAAAGAAAATGGGCAGAGCAAGCATCATCGCTCAAAGAAGACGGGTGGGGCGTCAGACAAAGAAAACGGGGAAGCATCGCCGCAGAAAGACAGACGGAGAGAGAGACAGACAAGGGACGTGTGCACCGAAGCGGCCAGCTCAGAATGCATACATCACTGAGACGCCAGGCACTCAG
Source organism: Eriocheir sinensis (assembly GCF_024679095.1). Classification (NCBI taxonomy): domain Eukaryota; kingdom Metazoa; phylum Arthropoda; class Malacostraca; order Decapoda; family Varunidae; genus Eriocheir; species Eriocheir sinensis. Next base: position 13,235,276 of record NC_066546.1, on the reverse strand, counting down.
ACACCAGCCCAGGCCAGCCCCTCCACTCTGGCAGTCCCTTTACCCACTAGAGTCAGCCTTCAAGATCCCAAGCTCTCAGGAACCAGGCATAGCAAAAGGGGAGGAGGGAGGACTAACATAAGGACTTTGAAACATTCACAAACACGCCAGTCCAGTTCAGTCCCACCAAATCAGCAGCCCCGCCACCCAAGATCGCAGGCAAAAGGGTTGAGGTGTGAAGGGAGGGGGGACTATCACAAGGACGCTGAGACATACACATAATTATATATCAAGTCTAGTTCATTCCAGGCCAGTCCCACCAGCCCTCCAGCCCCCTCATGCACTAGTTAGCCCCGAGACCCCAGGCAAACACACACACACACACACACACTTAAAGACACAAAGGCCGAGTGAGATACACCAGTTTGTTTGTCGTCCGGTTCCTGTGATGTCTGTGATGTTCTGTTGTCTGTGATGTCTGTGTTGCTCTTGTCTGTGATGTTCTGTTGTCTGTGATGTCTGTGCCCTCACCGTTGCCCTCTCTGTGTGTCCCCAGATCTCACTTCCTCAACTACCGCGGGTTAATGATGTTCAAACGCTGTCTGGATGCAAGGTAAGTGTGTGTTTATTATTTGTTTTATATGCGGTTAAATTCACGGACTCTGAGGATGGGTGGTGATAGGTGGGGTTAGGCTTACATGAGTTTCCCTGTGTAGGCCTACCGGCTTTATGCATACTCCTTATGTTCGTGTGTTCTTGGGTTGTTTGTTGTGGTGGTCTTTGTGAGGGTGTTATCACGAACGCCACTGCCATTACTGCGGCCACTACCATGCACCTTATCATTTCCATTCGTTCTTGATTTTTTCTTTTTCTTGTTCTTGTTCTGTGTTTCTTGTTATATTTCTTCTTGTTTTTGTTCTTCTTGTTGTTCTTATCTTTTTCTTTTTTATCTTCTTTTCTTTTTATTTTCTCTCTCTTATCCACTACTACTACTACTGCTACTACAACTACTACTACTACTACTACTACTACTACTACTACTACTACCACCACCACCACCACCACCACCACCACTACTACTACTACTACTACTACTACTACTACTACTACTACTACTACTACCACCACCACCCTCCCCCACCACCCAGACAAAAAACACAGCCACATATCTTCCAGGCCATAGAATTCATAAAGTCTGTGTTTGAAACAACGCCGAGACATTAAACTTGATTTACAACACAAACCTCCTCGTCGTATGAATAAGAAAACACTGAAACAAACAAACAAACAAGACTCACTGAGGAGGACATAGACCCAACACACACACACACACACACACACACACACACACACACACACACACACACACACACAGAAATATATATAAAAAGAAAACGGAATCTGTGGCTTACGTGATTAGTTTTGCGCATTCCTAAAAACGCTATATTTTTTTTGCCCCAGTTTGTGTTTTTCCTTTCTTTTTTTTCTTTTTTTTTTATTCTGGTCTCCATTTGCGGCCGGAACATAAATTCTTGTTTGTGTCCCTTTCTCTTAGGTGGAGGGAAAGTGGGGTTAGGCAGCGGAGAGAGAGAGAGAGGTGGGGAAAGAGATTTGGTAAGGGTGTCTGTGGAGTAGGGAGAGGGAGGGAAGGAAAAAGAAGAGGAGGAGGAGGAGAAGGAGGAGGGGTAGGAAGTGTGTGAGGGAGAGAATGAGGAAGAAAGGAAGGGGAAGGATGAAGATGATGATGATGAGGAGGAGGAAGGAGGTTGTATGTAAGGGAGCAACAGAGGGAGGAAAGGAGAATGAAAATGTAAGGGAAGGGAGGTAGGGAGGGATGTAAGAGGAAATGGGAAGGAAAGAGAAACGAAGGAGAGAGGGAAAGAGAGGAAGATAAGGAGGGAAGGGAGTGAGGGAGAAAGGGAGGAAGGGGATGCAAAGGAGGAAATGAGAGCATATGATAAGAAGGATAGAAGAAGGGAGAAGGAAGGGAAAATAAAGAGGAGAGAAGAAAAGGCGATTAAGAGAGGAGGAAAAAAGGTGAATCAAAAGATGAGGGTAAGAGAGTGGAGGAAGATTAGAAGAAGAAAAAGAAGAAAGAAAAGAGGATGCTGAGAGAGGAGAGAGATTAGGAAAGAGGAAGGGAGAAGGGAAAGAAGAGAAGGAGAATATAAGAGACGTAGATTAGGAAAGAATAAGGGAAATGGGAAAGAAACCGAGAATCATAGAAGAAAACAAGGAGAGGAAAAGGAGGGAAAAAGAGAAAATGAGAAGAAAGCAGAGGGGAAGGAAAAGACAGGAAAATATTAACCTAGAAAAAGGAAGAGGGGGAAAAAGAGGGATGGAATGAGAGGGAAAGAATATGAGAAAAGAAGAGAATGGAGAAAACTGAAAGAGGAAGAATGGAAGATAAGGGAGATTGGATGAAAGGAGATGGGAGGGGAAAGTGAAGGAGGAAGAAGGAAGAAGAAAATAAGAAAGGAAAGTAGGAATAGGGGAAAGGGTAGAATAAAAGAGGAAAAATAGATATAGGAGAAGGGAGTGCGGAAATATAGAAGGGAAGGGAGATGGAGGGAGGAACAGAGAAGAAGGTAGAGAAGAGGCTTATATTCAACTAACACTAATTCTCTTTTTGTGATGGGAGTAAAAGGAGAGAAAGAGTAAGACAGTGTAAGAGGAGAATGCAAGGAGAGAATAAGGGGAAAAATACGAGAAGAAGAGAAAGTGGAAGGATGAGAGAGACAGAACATAAACTATGGAAGACTGAAGAAAGGCTTATTAAAATCAACTATCACTGTAATTCTCTCTTCGTGATGGGGGTGTAGGAAGAGGAGGAGCAAGACAGACTGTAATAATCAGAAGTAATCACGAAGCCGCGGGCCTTGTAACCTTCTATATCAAGGGGACTCCAAAAGGGAACTCTGTATTTCCTAATGATATCAACGAGTGGGGATGGAGAAGGATTTTGATATGCTGGGAACGAGGGAAAGGCGAGAGGACTGACGACCCAGTGTGTGATTATATGGTCGGTAGTGAGTTTGTGTATTAGTGTTATTGTTGTGTTAGGGAGTAGTGTTGTATTTGAAGGGACTAGAGTATGTCTGTTTGCGGTTGTTACTACTGCTTAGGCTCGTAGCTGTTGTTTTAAGGTTGTTTGTGTGTTTATGAAATTAATTGAATGGGCAAGAGAAATGAATGGAAAGGAAGAAAAGGGGAGGGAAACTTTGATAAAAAGAATGAAGAGGGGAAAGAAAGGGGATGTGAATTAGAGATGATGATGAAGAAAGGAGGAAGAGGTGAAAGAAAAGATGGAGAGAATGAGAGGAAGAACACAACGGCAACATTAATGAAACAGCAACACTAATTTCTCCTCCTCCTCCTCCTCCTCCTACTACTACTACTGCTACTACTACTACTACCACCACTTCTCTCACTATTGTTTGATGTTCTGTTTCAGCGAGTCTTCTGAATAACATCACAAAGGACTGATTAATTAAGTCTACCAAGCGACACACAAGTTTGATTCATTACGACGAAATGAAGTGGAGCCGGAACGAAATGAGTTATTCTGCGTTATGCTAAAAAGAAAGGAGTTGGTGATATACATTTTTTTTGTTATTTAGGCGACTCGACCAACGAAAATAAACGGAACAAAGGAAGAAAAAAAGGAAGTAAAGGAAAAGACGGGACAAATATTAACCTAGAAGAAGGAAAATGGGAAAAAAGAGGAATGGAATGAGAGGGAAAGAATATGAGAGAAAAGGTGAATGGAGAAAACTGAAAGAGGAAGAACAGAAGATAAGGGAGTTTGGATGAAAGAAGAGGAGAGGAGGGGAAAGAGAAGGAGGAAGAAAGAAGAAGAAAAGAAGAAAGGAAAGAAAGAAGAGGGGAAAGGGGAGAATGAGAGAGGAAAAATAAATATGGGAGTGCGGAAGAATCGAAGGGAAGGGAGATGGAAGGAAGAAAAGAGAGGAGGGTAAGGAAGTAAATTTTGAATGGAGCTTTTTTTTTTAGTCAGTGTTAGAATGGTTTATTTTTCTATCATAGCAAAAGACAGCGACGGGTTTAACATGCCAATAAGTGGAGTGGAATTTAATTACTCTGTTTTGCGAAGTCGGTTGTTTAATTTGCATGCTTGATAAGGCTTTAAATTTACTGTGTCTGAATGGAAACGAACAGCACGATAGTATAAGACACGATGATGCCTTTGTGTGTACTGGTGGTAGTAGTAGTAGTAGTAGTAGTAGTAGTTACCGTTGTTCTCTGTCGTTAGTTTCCAAAGCCTCTGTTTCGTGTTTTTTTTATTATTTAAATGTGAATTGTCATGATGTTTTCCCTTTTCCAGTATCAGCTTTTCTCTTGTTTTCAGAAATATAGTTTGCCTCTGTAACGTATATAAAAAAAAGTTCGATTAAAGTAATAAAAAATGGAAATGTGTACAAATGGAAAACGCTAACAGGGGAAATATGAAAAAAACGAAATTATAAAAGGAGGAAACGAAATAAAAATAGACACAGGTTAAGAAAGATTGTATATAAAGAAAGAAAATGAAAAAAAACTAAAAAAGAGACATTGATACGAGAAGAGAAAAAATGAAAGGGACGAAAAGAGAAAAAAAGGAAAGCGAAAATAATAAAAAAATGAAACAGGAATAGAAAAACAAAGAGAAATGGGAAACGAACACAAAGATAACATAAAAGAGAGAAAAAAAAGCCCGAAACTAGAAAAAAAGAGAAAAACGAGAAACCGAAACTCAGAGGAAACGGAAAAGGAGGCAGACATATATTAGCAAAAAAAAAAAAAAAAAAAAATAATGATGGAGCCTCGAGCAGTTTAGTTTTATGATTGACCCTAAAGACCAATTTCACTCATTATGCTAAACACTGCGATTACCAACAGAAAAAAAAAGTTAATTCACGCATTACGCCAAAACACAAGATTCTCTATAGTTTACCCCCAAAAGAGACTCCAGGCATGCGACGAGGAGTAAGAAAGAGCATAATAAACGATAACAACGCCTCTCTCTCTCTCTCTCTCTCTCTCTCTCTCTCTCTCTCTCTCTCTCTCTCTCTCTCTCTCTCTCTCTCTCTCTCTCTCTCTCTCTCTCTCTCTCTCTTAACGTGTCATTCAGTTTAAGTGTTAAGAGAAAAAAACGACCGAGGAAGGCATTAACTCCCACCGCGTGATGTGTCGTTATGTAGTTAAGAAGTCTATTCAAAGTCTAATCTCTGGCACCCAATCCATCCCTCAGGCACGTTTATTACAAAGTACTGAGGCTTTGAGGGGATACTATTCATTTATTCTTATTATGGGATGACAAAATACACGCAATAAGGTATTTCGATGGATAGAGGAGAGTGCATGCTTAAAAGGAAGTAGCAAATATAGGTTGGTAGGTGTTACTTTAGGGCTGTTTGTGTGTGTTCATGAGAGAGAGAGAGAGAGAGAGAGAGAGAGAGAGAGAGAGAGAGAGAGAGAGAGAGAGAGAGAGAGAGAGAGAGAGAGAGAGAGAGAGAGAGAGAGAGGAATGTGGAATGGTAGAAGGATTGAGGAGATAGGAAATGAAAGATGGAGGAAACTGATGTTGAAATGAAGTGAAAAATATTGAGAGAGAGAGAGAGAGAGAGTTATTTGGGTGAGGGGCAATTAGTGGCTTCTCATTAAAGCGTAATGGCGCCGGGTTATTAGATATTTTCACGCCAGTAAATCATGTTCGTCAGGGCGTAAAATAGAGAAGAAAAAGTATCTACTGGTTTGTTTACTGGTGTTTGTTATGGTGTGGTATTTATGGGTGTGTTTTGTGTTATTTGTTGCTCCTGTTCATCTTCATAATTATCCAGCTTTACTATAATTTATTTTCATTATTTTTGTCTATGTGTTCAGTGTTATCATCTGTATCATTATTGTTATTATTATTATCGGCATAGTCATTATTATCATTTTCATCTCCATTATTTTCACTCCTTTTTCTTCTTTTTTTTTCTTCTTTTTCTTCTTCTTCTTCTTAGTCTTCGTCTTCGTCTTCGTCCTCTTCTTCTTTTTCTTCTTCTTCTTCTTCTTCTTCTTCTTCTTCTTCATCTTCTTCTTCTTTTTCATTTTTCTTCTTTTTCTTCTTTTTTTTCATTCTTCTTCTTCTTCTTCTTCTTCTTCTTCTTCTTCTTCTTCTAATTTGTTGTTGTTGTTGTTGTTTTTGTTGTTACTTGCTGTTGCTATTTGTTGATCTACTACTACTACTACTACTACTACTACTACTACTACTACTACCACCACCACCACCACCACTACCACTATTACTCCAATCGCTTCAAAGTAATTATGCTGCAATTCTTTTTTGGACGCTAAACTACATTTCGTTCATGTTTTCGGGAACTGCAGAGGAATAGTCGCGCTTAAATGCTCCATACATATTTAATTCGATTCCATCCCCCGGTGAGAGTGGAGGGGAAACGAGCGCAAACGGAATACAATAAATGACAAAAACAACGTGAACAAAATAAATATGAAAAAAAAACAAAGAAATATAGACACGAGAAAAAATGAAAGAAGAAATGGAGATGAAGAAAGAGGAAGAGAATGAGACATGAGAAAGATGGAAGAAGGGAAAGGGGAAAGAAAAGAGGAAGAAGATGAGACATGATAGAGAGAGAAGAAGGAAAAGGGAAAAAGGGAAAGAGAATGAGACATGATAAAGAGGGAAGAAGGGAAAAGGGAAAGAAAAGAGGAAGAGAATGAGAGGAAGAACAACACAACATTAGCAACCCCTCCTCCTCCTCCTCCTTCTTCTTCTCCTCCTCCTCTTCCTCCTCCTCTTCCTCCTCCTCCTCCTCCTACTTTGTTAATTAAGGAGTTTGTATAGAATATGTTGAAAAGAAAATCCCATCAGATGCAATAATAAATTAACGAAAATTATAAGTATGAAAAAAAAAAATTAACGAAAATTATAAGTATGAAAACACACACACACACACACACACACACACACACACACACACACACACACACACACACACACACACACACACACACACACACACACACACACACACATAAAAAATCGTTCTCAGAAAAAAAAATAGTTCTCAGAAAAAAAACAACGAAAGGCCTATATAGAAAAAGCAAAACCACTACACAAACAAAATTGACAAAAAAAAAAGAAACGTCACTGCCAACTGCAGAAAATACAACAAAATAAAAAAAAATTACTATCTCGTCCTCAGAAAAAAAAACGTAAGACCAACAAAGTCACAGAGATAACAAAACAACGAGTAAAGCAAATATCAGAACAAAAATCAAAACAAAAACAACAACAAAAACACAGCGACACCACCACCCGCAGACACAACCCCCCCCCCAAAAAAAAAAAAAAAAACGTTAACTTCCCGTTCTGTCCAGGATCCGTAAAATAAATTGCCGGACATCAATATGCAAAAGTTTGGACGCGCGTGCATGCGGTGGTGTGAAAGCGTGAAATACAGCCTTGATTGTGTGGAAACAGCGCGGGAGACGGGGCCGGGCCTTGAGGGATGGGCCGGCGCTGGGTGTGCGTGGAGGCGGGGGAAGGGGGTACTGTAGCGGGTGAAGGGAGCGGAAGATTCTGATATTGCTCGTATTGGTGATGGAAAGGGCGTGAAGACTGTGGTGGACCTTGAGGGATGGGTGCGGGGTGGGGAGAAGGGAGGGTAAGGTAGGCGAGGACGACACTGATATTGTTTGTACTGATGTGGAGTCGGCGTGGGAGACTGGGGTGAATCTTGATGAATGGGCGGTGGATGTGGGGGGCTGGGATGCGGCTGTAGTGGCGATGATGGCAGGAGGGGGTGACTGAGAGACGAAGACACTGGCATTGTTTTTGTCTTGGGGTAGAAACATTGACAGGTGTTGTTGGGGTTGGGGTAGTAGTGGTGGTGGTGGTGGGGGATAAGTCGCAAGGCAGGGTATGGTGGAGGAGGGGATGGAGGGGGAGAGAAAGCCGCGCATTGGTATTGTTTTTGTATTGGTGTGGAAATGGCGCGAGAGAAACATTGGCGGTCTTCGAAGATAGACGTCCGGTGTTGTTGTTTTTGTTGTTGTTGTTGAGGAGGGTGTGGTTTAAGGGAAAAGAAAAGGGTGCTTGCTGCGTCTCCTCCTCTCACTCATTTTTCTGTGCTTTGTGTGTGTTGAAGCAGAGGTGGATACTGTTTGACTGGAGGGATGGAGGTTGTAAAGATAGGTGGTGGTTGTAACGATAGTAAAAGAAGACCGGTAATGGAGTATAGATGATGATGTCTCCTTGGTAACACTTTTGCAGCGGCGACACGTTCTCACGCCTCATCGTTCTGGTCTGCGTTCAACCTCCTTTTCTCCGTCACTACCCTGTTTTCTTATTTATCTTTCTTGGGTCGTTTTTTCCACGTTTCCAGTAGGGTCTGTTTCTCGGGGTATTTAGTTACGCTTGTGTTGTAGGAAGTATCGGTGGGATGGATAATAGGATAACAGCATACGCCACTCTTATCCTTCCTCTTTCGTTCTCTCCCACAGAATTATTGCCTATTTTTTTCACAATCATGACGGTGTGGATTAAATCGCTTACAACTGAATGGAGCGCACTTTAATCAGACAGGGGGAAGCGGAGGTCATTAGGAAAGGCTTTTATCATGCAGTGGGATAGTAATGACACGATGATGATGATGATGATGATGATGATGATGGTATAGGTTGAATCAGAGGAGGGAATGGAGGGAAGATTGGAGGGTAACTTTAAAGGGATGAAGGAGAGGGAGGTCAAAGGAGCAGACACGACCGAAGGAAGTTTGGGAGAGAAAATGGAGAGAAGGAATCAACGGAAGCAATAAGGAGTGATTGAGAGAGAGAGAGAGAGAGAGAGAGAGAGAGAGAGAGAGAGGGTTACACTCTGTCACACACCCAATTAGCTCTGTGCTCTAATGGCTCTTGTCCCGTAATAGTGTGTGTGTGTGTGTGTGTGTGTGTGTGTGTGTGTGTGTGTGTGTGTGTGTGTGTGATAATACTACTACTAATACAAATGACACGAATAATTAACGGTGTATTTAGACATGGCAATATTTAGGATGACTATTTACATTTTAATATAAACAAGTAGAGCAAGTGATGTGAAGGGGGAAGGGGGGTGCCAGGGGGAAGGGGGAAGGGGAGGGTGACTATCTAGGTGGGGGAGGGGGTGTTGGGGGGGGGGAAATCGTAGAGAGTTGTTGTTGTTGTTGTTGTTGTTGTTGTTGTTATTGTTGTTGTTGTTGTTGTAGTTGTTGTTGTTGTTGTCTGTTGTTGTTGTCTGTTGTTGTTGTTGTTGTTGTTGTTGTTGTTGTCGTTGTTGTTGTTGTTGTTCGTGTAGTCTGATTTAATTAAGACGAGTCAATAAAATTTAGTTCCGTAATTGACGATGATTGTATTACGTTATTGTATGTTATTGTATTATATGTTATTGTATTACGTAATTTATATATTTAATTTACTCCTCTCCAATGTGGGCGTGTGTACGGACAAACACACACACACACACACACACACACACACACACACACACACACACACACACACACACACACACACACACACACACACACACACACACTCAATATGAATTCGGTTAGCTTAATATGATTTGCTTTCCATATGCCTATACGCCTGTCTGTTTGTGTTTGTCTGTCCGTCTGTCTGTCTGTCTGTCTGTCTGTCTGTTTATGTTTGTGTGTTTGTCTCTCACTCTTTCTCCTCTCCTCGTTCGTCTGTTCAATCACTTGTTTCTTCTTTCCTCACCCTCTCTGTTTATCTGTCTGTTTCTCTTCTTTGTTTCTTCGTCCATTTTCTTCCCTCTCTGTTTATCTGTCTGTTTCTTTTCTTTGTTTCTTCGTCCATTTTCTTCCCTCTCCATGTAGCTTCCAGGCGATTCTTCTGCTTAAAACAATTCCTATATCTTCCTTTTCTTTCCTCCCTTCTGCCTCTTCTCACTAGTCCATTCCTGTTAAGCCTTCTGTCCTTCCTTTGCTCCTCCTTCCATCCTTCATCCAATTCTAATTCTCTTATTTTCGTATTATTCCACATTTCCTCTTCCCTTAATTTCATCCATGCACTTTTTCTCTCCTCCTCCCTCCCTTTCCTCCGCTTCCTCCTCCTCCTCCTCCTCAGTATTATTTAATCTCTCTCAAGAATTTTTCGGGGAAGTTGTCTGTTGAGAATTTCACTTGTTAATGATCCTGGTGAAAAAGATCTGTGTGTGTGTGTGTGTGTGTGTGTGTGTGTGTGTGTGTGTGTGTGTGTGTGTGTGTGTGTGTGTGTGTGTGTGTGTGCTTTCTTTTCTGGGTCTAAAGAATAATACAGGGAGTTTTATATCCTAGGGTAATGGAGCTTAGAGAGAGAGAGAGAGAGAGAGAGAGAGAGAGAGAGAGAGAGAGAGAGAGAGTATAAAGAAGAATTCATCCTTAATTATTTTAGAGTTAGTCAAACTTTGTTCAATTTCAGTAGTAAGCTTCTTTCTCGTATAAGTTTATTCAGGAAGGAATATTCTCTCTCTCTCTCTCTCTCTCTCTCTCTCTCTCTCTCTCTCTCAAGGAATACATTTCAATAAATATTCGTTTCTAAAGTGTAAATCCGTTTGATATATTTTTCCCTTTCCGAACTTCTTTAACCTCACTTCACCCACACACGCTCTCTCTCTCTCTCTCTCTCTCTCTCTCTCTCTCTCTCTCTCTCTCTCTCTCTCTCTCTCTCTCTCTCTCTCTCTCTCTCTCTCTCTCTCTCTCTCTCTCTCTCTCTCTCTCTCCTCTCTCTCTCTCTCTCTCTCTCTCTCTCTCTATCTCTCTCTCTCTCTCTCTCTCTCTCTCTCTCTCTCTCTCTCTCTCTCTCTCTCTCTCTCTCTCTCTCTCTCTCTCTCTCCATCCTTCTGTGTCCCTTTCATCATCATTATATTGTTCTTTTCTTTTCCTTTTCTTATTTCTCTCTCTCTCTCTCTCTCTCTCTCTCTCTCTCTCTCTCTCTCTCTCTCTCTCTCTCTCTCTCTCTCTCTCTCCCATGAGTGAATAAAATTTTGAAACTCCGCCAAGAACATGTATTTCTTGAAACCTCTCCCTCCTTCCCTCCTTCCCTCCATTCTTCCTTTCCTTCCCTTTCCTTTCTTCACTTCTCCTCTACCTCCCTTTTTTCTCTCATCTTTTTCCACTTCGGTCGCTCCCTTCTTCCCTCCTTTCCTCCTCTCCTCTTATTTTTCATTTCTTCCCTTATTTTCTTCTCCCCTGCCTCCCTTTTTGTCCTCTTTCCCTTCTCCTCTGTTTCACTTGGCTAGCTCCTTTCCTTTTTTTCCATTCTTTTCTTTCCTTCCTTCCTTCCATCCTTTCCTCATCCTCCTTTCTTCCGTTTGTTTCTTTCCTTCCCTTTTATTATTTCATACTTCCCTTTCCTTCGTTTTCTTTTCCCTATCTTCGTTTTTTCTTCTTTTCTCACTTCTTGGTCTTTTTTGGTCTTTTCCATTCTCCACTTCCCCCTTCTTCCGTTCTTTCTTCCATTTCTTTCTTCTTTTCTCCTTCCCCTTTCTTTCTTCATCTCTCTCTCTCTCTCTCTCTCTCTCTCTCTCTCTCTCTCTCTCTCCATTACTCCTCTTTTTCCATTCTCCTTCCCTACCTCTTTTATTTTGCCTCCTTCGTTTCTCTCTCCTCCTCTTTCGCTCTTTTCCTTCCATTCTTCCTTTTTTTCTCCAGTTTTCTCCTTCCTTATTCTTTTTTCCTGCTTTTTTCCTTTTTCCTTTTCCCTCCCTCTCCTTTTCTCGTACTGCAGTTTCCCCTCTCTCCTTTCTTCCGTCCTTCCCTTTCTTTTTTTTCTCATTCTCTGCCTCCTGTTTTGTACCTCCCCCAAGACCTCATTTTTCCTTCATTCCCCTTGCTCATTTCCTCCCACTTCCATTTTGTCCTCCATCCTTCCTTTTTTTTTTTTTACATTTCTTTCTTATTTTGTTTTTCCCTTAGTCCTGTTTTTGTCTCCCTCTCTCTCCTTCCCTCAGTACTCTTTTTCTTCTTGCTTTTTTTTCTTCTTCTTTTCTTCTCTTCCTCTCCTCTACCTCCTTTCAGCCCTCATTTTCATTACCTCCCTCTCTCTTTTTTTTCCTTTATCCCTCTCACCCTCTTCATTTCTCCTTTCTTGCCTTGTTTCCTTCTTCCCTCCTTTTCCACCTTCCCTCTCTTACCTCCTTTCATGCCTCATTTTCCCTCCTTCCCTCCCTCCTTCCTTTCTTTCTTCTCATAATTATGTTCCTTTCTTCACGTTTTTCTCCTCTATTTAAATTTTTGTAACCTCTTTTTCGTTCTTCTCTTCTCTTTTTTTTTTCCTTCCTTTCTTTCCCTTTTTTTCACCATTTTCCTTAAACAACCTCTAGTAATGAAGAAGGGCGTGTATTACTCCATGTATGTATGTATGTATGTATGTGTATGTATGTATGTATGTATGTATGTATGTATGTGTTTGAATAGGTTGCAAGGTACTCCGTTTGGTAATGTAATGTCTGCTTGTTATTTATTTATGTCTGTTCCGTCTTTTTGTCTGTTTTTCTGTCTGCCTGTTTGTTTGTGTGTCCATGTGTTTGATTCTGTTTGTTAATCTCTGTCCCTTTTTTGTCTGTATATGTGTACGTGTTTGTCTGTTTGTCAGCTTCTTTATGTCTGTTTACTCGTTTTTCTGTGTGTGATTGTCTGTCTCTCTATGTCTATCTATATCCGTCTCATTCTACCTGTCAGTGTCTGTCTATACGGGTGAAAAAATGCAGGCAGGTGTTCAGGCAGGCAGGTATTTTTCTCCGGCAATCTTATGTGCGTGTTCGCTTTCCATTTGTTTATTTTCTTGTTTCCTTTATTGGGTGCGTTCCGTGTTTCTAGTTCATTCCTCTACTTTGCATTTTCCCCCCGTCTGCCTCACCCTCGCCAAGGTGGTTTTCCTTTTGTTTGGGATCCGTTTTTCTTTGCATTCCCATTCTCTTTATGCTCATGTGCCGGGGTTGCCTTCAGGTTTTTTTCCTCTGGTTCTGTAAGGGGAGGGTAACGTGTTAGTTTTTAGGAAGGGTAGGATGGGTGGGTATGCTGTTTTTTTCAGTACTATGTTATTGCAAAAGGTAAAGGATAAGAAAAAAAGTGTAACTACCCAATACTTTGAGAGATAGAAGTATATTATTGTTATTGCAAAAAGTAAAAGGTAAGAAAAAAGTAGAGACAGCCAATACTTTGAGAGATAGAAGTATATTATTGTTATTGCAAAAAGTAAAGGATAAGACAAAAGTATAGATAGCCAATACTTTGAGAGATAGAAGTATATTATTGTTATTGCAAAAAGTAAAGGATAAGACAAAAGTATAGACAGCCAATACTTTGAGAGATAGAAGTATATTATTGTTATTGCAAAAAGTAAAGGGTAAGAAAAAAGTGTAACTACCCAATACTTTGAGAGATAGAAGTATATTATTGTTATTGCAAAAAGTAAAGGGTAAGAAAAAAGTATAGATAGCCAATACTTTGAGAGATAGAAGTATATTATTGTTATTGCAAAAAGTAAAGGATAAGACAAAAGTAAAGATAGTCAGTACTTTGAGAGATAGAAGTATATTATTGTTATTGCAAAAAGGAAAGGATAAGACAAAAGTATAGATAGCCAATACTTTGAGAGATAGAAGTATATTATTGTTATTGCAAAAAGTAAAGAGTAAGAAAAAAGTAAAGATAGCCAATACTTTGAAATCTGATTACGTGGCAAGAATGTGTCAGAATAGGAATAAAAAGTACAATTTGCTGTTACATTATTTTTTTACAACAAAGGAAACAACTCAAGGGCAAAAAAAAAAAAAAAAGAAAGAAAACAGTAATGAAATAAAAGCCTGCTAATCACTGCATCTACATACCTGATCAAACGAAGCGGAAATGTTAACATGTGAATGAAAAAAAAAAAATAACAACGCAGCGAAAATGTGTTAGAATGGGAGTAAAAATTTCACTTCCCGCGTCAAAGCTGCACTATAATCCCCCGTCCACGTTGTATATTTTCCCCGTAATGCAAACAAAGCACTTCCCCGCGCCAAACGGATTACACGCACGTAGGTAGGCGGGCAACGCGTTAACTGGATTGACAGATGGGCGCCGGAGAGCCAGGCGTCGAGGCAGGCAGGTAGGTTAGGTTGTCAAGTCATTGGATGCATAAATAACAACAACGGCAGGACAGATATTGTGATGGGTGTATAGACAGGTAGGTTGCTGGACAGGTGATGGTTATGATTACTGATGTAGAGATTGATAGGCAAATAAACTGACTGATATATTAATGGGAATGTAATGGATTAGGTATTTAAATTCGGATTGCAGAGAGAGGTAAGTGAAGGGAGATAGACAGGTTTTAAAGTTACATATATTGCTGTACAGATTGATAGACAGATAGATAGAAAGCTAGATATATAAGATGGAATGCGAAATATTAGTAAGGTAAAATTTGACCGAAAAGATTAAGTAAATGGGAAGTAAGATAGGTTGATAATTCATATACATTGACTTACAGGTTGCTGGGTAGATACACGGATAGATAAATAGATAGGATGGTAGTAGATTAATGTTAAGGTTGATTGTGATAAGATGTGTGTAGATTTTTCATCAGTTTTGCCTCTACCTTCTGTCTGTCTGTATGAATGTACGTATGTATGTATGTATGTATGTATATATGTATGTATGTATGTATGTTTCTCTCTCTCTCTCTCTCTCTCTCTCTCTCTCTCTCTCTCTCTCTCTCTCTCTCTCCGATACTTTTTCTATTACTGGTGGAATTTCTTTTATCTCTCTCAGCTTCCTTCTCTTTGCTTACAACTTATGACAGTCCTTAGCGTTGTTTTCCTTTTCTTTTTCCTCTTTGTCCGTAACTTATGCACTGTTCTTTCCGATAACACGTCCTTGAACTTTGATTTTTTTCTTTTCTTTCCAGTTATTATTTTGGTTTTGAGTGTGTGTGTGTGTGTGTGTGTGTGTGTGTGTGTGTGTGTGTGTGTGTGTGTGTGTGTGTGTGTCTTTATCTATCTTCCTTCTACGTTAGTCTTTCTATTTCTCTTTCCTCCTTCATCTCATTTCATTTTCATAGTTATATTTAATTTTCTTTGTTTCATTTTCATTATTTTCCCAGTTTCATTTTCCATGTTTTCCTCTTTTATTTTTTTTTATTTTTCTGGTTTCATTTTCTATTTTCCTCTTTTATTTTTTTTTATTTTTCTGGTTTCATTTTCTATTTTCCTCTTTTCATTTTCTTTATTTTCCTCGTTTAATTTTCTTTATTTTTCTGGTTTCATTTTTTTATTCTCCTCTCTTCATTTTCATTATTTTCCTGGTTTCATTTTCTTCATTTTCCTCATTTCTATTTCCTTCCTCCATCCACCGTTTTCCTCCCTCTTCCCTCCATTGCATCTTTTTCAGGGTCTTTTCTTCCTTCGTTTCTTCTTTCTCTTCTTCTTCCTCTTCCCTCTCTCTCTCTTCCTGCCTCCCTTCCTCTTCCGCTCCTTTTCCTCTCTCTCCTGCTTTCCCTGCCTCAGATGGGGAAAACCTGTAAGCTAGATCATCCAGTTTTCCTCTTCCTCTTCCTCTTCCTGGTCCTCTTCCTCCTCCTCCATCTTCTCATCCTTTTCCTTTTTATCCTTCAGCTTCCTCCTTTTTATTCTTCCCTTTTCTCCTTCTGTTCCTTTTCTTCTTTCGTGTTTATTGTGTCATCATTTTCTTCCCTTATTTTTTTCCTCCATATTCTTGTTCATATTTTCTTTCTTTTTCTTCCCACCACAGTTACTGACACTCCTATTACTACTACTACTACTACTACTACTACTACTAATGCTACTACTTCTTCTCCTCCTTCTTTTTTCTCTGTAAATAAAGACGCTCATCAGTTTCCTCATTTCTCCTCTTTATTGTCTTGTTATCCTTCACCCGTCAATCTAAACTCCTGGGACATCTGATTCTCTCTCTCTCTCTCTCTCTCTCTCTCTCTCTCTCTCTCTCTCTCTCTCTCTCTCGTTTAGCTCTCGGTCAATCAAATTTCTCTGGAACAAGTCTCAGTTTACGCTGGAAATTACGGAAAAAGTTAGGATCGCCTTGCGGCCAAAAGGGAGGATGGGAGGCGAAGGGGAGGGGAGGGGAGGGAAGGAAAGGGGAGTTAATAGGGGAGAGAAGGGAGGGTTAGGAGTAGATATAAAGTGGAGGGGAGGGAAGAAAAACGGGAGATAAGAAGGGGAGGGGAGGGAAACGGAGTGAGAGAGGTCGAAGGGGGAGATTGGAAGGTAAGGGAAGGGAAGGAAAGGCAATGGCAATATAGAAAGGGAGGATGAGGAAAGGATGAGAAGGTGAGGGGAGGGAAGGCGAAGGGAGGGTGAGGGGAAGAAGATAGGAAGGCAAGGCAATGGAGGGGAAGGGAAGACGAGGGAGAGATAGGGAGACAAAGGGAGAGAGACAGCGAAGGGGAGATACAAAGAAAATAGGAGGGGAGGTGAGGGGAGATAGGAAGGTAAGGGAAAGAGAAAGGAAAGGGGAGACAGGAACCGAGGGGGAGATAAGAACGTAAGGGGAAGGGGAGAGGAAGGTAAGGGGAGGGGAGAAAAGGCAAAGGAGATAAAGAGAGGGAAAGTGAGGTGAGATGAGAGACGAATGAAAAGAAAGAGAGAGAGGAAAGGAATATGTCACGGGAGAGAGAAAATGCAGAAGAGGAGGAAAGGGAAAAGGGAAAATTGCAAGATAAGTGAAGAAAATGGGAAGACAAGGAATGGAAAGAGAAGGGAATATGTGAAGGTGAGGGACGATGAGAGACGAATGAGAAGAGAGAGAGAGGAAAGGAATATGTCACGGGAGAAAGAAAATGGAGAAGAGAGGAGGTGAAGAGGGGAAGAAGAGGGGAGGTGAAGGGATAAAAGAGAAGTGAGAAAAGATGAAATAAAGAAGGTAGAGGGGAGAGAAAATGAAGGGTATGAGGGGAAAGTGAAATGACGTGAGTGGAAAAGATGAAGATGAGGGGGAATGAAAATGAGGAGACAATGAGAGAAGCTTTTAATAATGGGAAGAAAAAGGCGGATGAGGATAATTAGGAGATAAATGAGTTATAAATACAATTACATTAACTTAAAAGACATGACAAGGTGAAAATGTGAGAAGGAAAGAGATTAAAGGAGGAGGAGGAGGAGGAGGAGGAGGAGAAAAATAATGAGCAATTAGTTTGAGAAATAAAAAAAGTGTAAAGAAGCATAAGAGAGGACAGAACAGAGGAGGCGGAAGAGGAAGATAATTAAATGGATGCGAAGACTATACCAAAGGAGAAGAAAGACGACACGGAAGTAGACAAAAGAGGAAGAGGAGGAGGAGGAGGAGGAGGAGGAGGAGGAGGAAGAACGTGAGAAGTTGAGCAAAAAAAAAAAAAAACACGTCCGGAGTAAGCTCACTCTTCCTCCTTTGTGATCTTGATTGCAGAGAGAGAGAGAGAGAGAGAGAGAGAGAGAGAGAGAGAGAGAGAGAAGGGTCACTTGATGAGGGAAGAGTCAGGTAGAGAGGAAATTATTAGAAAAAGGAACAGAAAAAAAAGAAAGGCGTGGAAGGAATAAAAGAAGGAAGGAAAGGAGGAAATAAAGGAGAGGAATCCGAATCACCTCTGTCTCACACACACACACACACACACACACACACACACACACACACACACACACACGGCACGGTCAGTATTACGTGACAGCCAATATCAGAGGTCAAATGAGAAGGAAGAAGATGGGGAGGGAGGGAAAGAGAAGGAGGAGAGGAGGAAAGGGAGGAAGGACAGGCAGGTCATTGTCAGATATGTTCCTCGTAGTCTCTCTCTCTCTCTCTCTCTCTCTCTCTCTCTCTCTCTCTCTCTCTCTCTCTCTCTCTCTCTCTCTCTCCTACACTCACAATCTGACACCATCACCACCACAACAATCCAGTGCTTCTCTCCATTCCCTCCCTCCCTCCCTTCTCTCCTCCTCCTCTCCCTCTTCCTCTTCCTCCTCTCCACACACTCCAACTGTCCCTCCACTTCCCTTTCCTCCATGTGATATTTCAAGTTATATTTAAAGGGAAAATTCTTCCCTTGGAGGAGGAGGAGGAGGAGGAGGAAGAAAAAAATATATGATTGAGAATAAGGGAAATAAAGTAAAGTGGTTTGGATGGAGGAGGAGGAACAGCAGGACAAATAGGAGAGGGAGGAAGAGAGGAGGAAGAGGAGGAGGAAGAAGATGAGGAGGAGACGGAATAGAAGGAATAATATTTCTTTAGGATATGGAATAAGAAAGAGCAACTGGAAGAGGGAGAGCAAGAGAAGGAGGAGGCGGAGGAGGAGGAGGAGGAGGAGGAGGAGGAGGAGGAGGAGGAGGAGGAGGAGGAGGAGGAAGAAAAGCAGAAGAGGAGATTGATACTGTGCAAAGAGAGTAAAGAAGGAAATTAGAGGAAAACATTGGACAGGTGACAAAGATTAGGAGGAAGAAAAACAAGACAAGATGAGAAGAAAATATAGAAGGAGGAGGAGGAGGAGGAGGAGGAGGAGGAGGAGGAGGAGGAGGGAGATGAGGACCTTGAGAGTAAATGAAGATGAGGAAGGAGCTGATGAGGAAGTATAAGAGAAAGGAGGAGAAGGGAGGAGGAAGAGGAAGTGGAAAAGAAAATAAGGGGAAGGAGACGAAAAACAAAGAGTAGGAGAGAGAAGGAGAATTAAAAAATAGGAGGAGGAGAGGGACAGTTGAGGAGGAGGAGGAGGAGGAGGAGGAGGAGAAGCAAGGAAGACGCGGAATCCATGAAGACACCATGTAAAGAAACTGGTGAGAGGAGGAGGAGGAGGGCACAAGGCTCAGAGCAAACGCTTATTTATGTGGTACCAAGAAAATAAGGGAAGTAAAGACGGGAAAAGGAGGAGAAAAATAAAGAGAAAGAATGAAAAAAGAAGGAAGAAGAAGAAGAAAGAGGAGGAGGAGGAGGAGGAGGAGGGCACAAGGCTCAGAGCAAACGCTTATTTATGTGGTACCAAGAAAATAAGGGAAGTAAAGACGGGAAAAGGAGGAGAAAAATAAAGAGAAAGAAAGAAAAAGAAGGAAGAAGAAGAAGAAAAAAAGAGGAGGAGGAGGAGATACAGCAAGGAAGGATGGCTCAAGATCTTTAGGTTTAGAAAATAAGCTGAAAAGAGCGAGAGAAAGGAGGGAGTGGAAGAGGGAACACAGGCACATACCTACGTAGTGAGTAGAGATAGAAGCAGTAGAAGCAGCAGCAGCAGTAACAGTAGTAGCAGTAGTAGCAGGAGTAGGCGTAGCATCAATACCATACATACGAGAACCATGAGCTCGGTATTCCCAAACGCTGTCGGCTCTTCGTATCAACTATTGGAAGTATCAACAATTTCCAAAGGCCACAAAAG
>NC_066546.1:13208393-13210893 GCF_024679095.1 Eriocheir sinensis | reverse complement strand
CGTCACCACCACCATCACTACCACCACCACCACCATCACCACCACCATCATCACCACCACCACCACTATTACCACCAGAGTAAAGGTGAACGGAGGAAAGAATTCAAAATAGAGTTCCAAGGATGGTGTGCTGTTACCTCGTTTGTTTGCTATTGAGAGAGAGAGAGAGAGAGAGAGAGAGAGAGAGAGAGAGAGAGAGAGAGAGAGAGAGAGAGAGAGAGAGAGAGAGAATGTGGGAGAGATGATTCTTTTTACTATAAGCTTCTGTTCGCATTGTCCAGCTTGGGTTTGGTATGCTTCTGGTGTTTTTGTTGTCTGTGTGTGTGTGTGTGTGTGTGTGTGTCTGTGTGTGTGTGTTTGTGTGTGTGTGTGTGTGTACGTAATGATTCGACTGGTTATTCGCGTTTATGAGGGAAGTTCGCCGCGGGGATTGAATGGTCTTCCTGAAATCCAATAAAATGATGACGAGGATAAAGAACGTTCTAAAGCGCGCTGGGCCTGTGATCCGTCCGTCTGTCTGTCTGTCTGTTTGTCATTCATTTTCTCTTTGCTTTAGTTTTATCTCTGCGATTTAACAGTTTCAATTAACCCATTTTTTATGCCGGGAGTCATTCCATTTGTTTATCTTTAATTATCAATCTCCGAAAAGCCTGGTCATTTATCAGTGTTCATTTTTAAGCTTGTTGATTCATCTGCATATATCTACATTTTGGGCATCGTTGTCTGTCAGTCAGGCAATTTCCATCTGTTTGTTTAACCAGCATGTGATTCATTCTAGCCATATCCGCGTCTCTACCATTTTTCTAACTCCCTTAATCAGTGTTTTTATCGGTGTTTCTTGTTTGTTATCTACTGGATGTATATGTCTCAATCTACGTCTAGGATATATCTCTACTGTTATGAGTATCCACCACTTCTTTCTCCTCTTCATAATTGCTCTTACACTATCATATTTATTTTCTGTTTAACTTATCTAAATGACTCAGTTCAGGATCTTTTGTTCATCGTTATTTTATGTATTTTTTTTTACAGCAGAGGAGTCAGTTCAAGGGCATAAAAAAAAGGTAACAAATGTGAAAAAAAAGCCCGCTACTCAATTTGTATCCATTCTCCTCTTTCTCCCCTCTATCATTGTTTTCTTTTTAATCGTGCTGCGGCGCCGGGACCGAATAGCTACCCCAGTCAATCAGTCAATCCATTTATGCTGATTCTTTCTTTTCTAATTTGCTATTCGGCGTCAAATGACCTTGTGGTTGCGGCTCCAAGAAGTGAACTCCCTAACCCGGTAGCAGCGACCGGCCAAATTTGTGGCTTTACCGTGTAGCAGCGACGGGCCAAATTTGTGGCTTTACCGTGTAGCAGCGACGGGCCAAATTTGTGGCTTTACCGTGTAGCAGCGACGGGCCAAATTTGTGGCTTTACCGTGTAGCAGCGACGGGCCAAATTTGTGGCTTTACCGTGTAGCAGCGACGGGCCAAATTTGTGCCATGATTTAAACCTCCCAAAATAGATGATACATAATCTGATCACAAATGCTTTGATATATATTATGAAATGGTTTGTGTGAGGGGTGACTTTTTCTCATTATTCTCGCATGGAGGGACCATTAAGAAACATGATCCCCGCCGCTACCGGTAATCATCATCATCATCGAATTGACCTATGTGACTCTCAGGCCCTTATTCTGACACCTTCGGCTCTCCCTACAAACATTTTCAAAGGCCACAAAGGAGAGGAGTTGGGTTCTGATGAGTTCAATCTACCAAAAGGATCCTAAAACTTACCGTGGAAATGCTCAGAACCTCTACGAAAGCCTTATCAAACATGTCCGTGTGAGCTCCGAAATCTTTGAGAATATGGATCTCTTTCTAGGATACTCCTCCCGAAATTGACCTCTCTTTCGGCCACCTCTTTTGATTCTTTTTTGGAACAGCGAGAAGCGGGCTCTTTTTTATTATAATTTCCTTTTTTTTGTGCCCTTGAGCTGTCATCTTTGTTGTAAAAAAATACTTGTTTGTCTTTATTAACATCTATTCATGAGGTATTTATAGATCCACCCAGAGCCAATCTATAAATACAAAAACCTTTCCATACCTAAAGAAAAATAAAGTTTGGGCGAGTAAATTCCCTCACCACGGACCACCATCACCACCACTACCTTCGCCACCACCAGCACCACCACCACCTCCACTACCACCACCACCTCCACCAGCACCAGCGCCATTATCACCACCAAATCAGTCCACCACTCTCCCCTCTCTCGCCTCCCCCTCTCTCTCCCCATCCTCCTCCCCTCGACTCCTTTCCCAACCTCAATTTGCTCATTCATGCTCCTCCCATTTTCATCCTCCTCTTTCTCTTGCTTACCACCTCCTCCTTCCTCCTCCTCCTCCTCCTCCTCCTCCTCCTCCTCCTCCTCCTCCTCCTCCTCCGCTTGTGACTCACTTTTATTATCATGATTTTCCTCTCAGCTGATGAAGGTGTGATGATGGGATGATGG
>NC_066546.1:13180893-13205893 GCF_024679095.1 Eriocheir sinensis | reverse complement strand
TCTTTTTGTTTTTGTTCTTCTTTTTCTTGTTCTTCTTGTTCTTGTTCTACTTTTCCTTCTCCATCTCCTTTTCTTCTATTATTATTTTTTTTTCTTTATCTACTTCTTTTTCTGGTTCTTCTTGTTCTTATTCTTCTTTTCCTTCTCCATCTCCTTTTTCTTCTATTATTATTTTTTCTCCTTTATCTACTTCTTTTTCTTGTTCTTCTTGTTCTTGATCTTCTTTTCCTTCTCCATCTCCTTTTTCTTCTATTATTATCTTTTCTTCTTTATCTACTTCTTTTCCTTGTTCTTCTCCTTCTGTTATCAATATTATCATTATCATCATCAATATTCCTACTACTACCATTATTAGCGTTATCAACAATGCAACATTACTCCTGACGCAGCGAGTACGACTTATAATCAGAGTAGTCTATGAAACGGTCGTGAGTTGCACAATAAAAAAAAAACACCAATCCGCTTACATTGCATTATAGATTACCGACACAGCTGACACGAGGCGCGGCTGGACAGAACACCTCCACAGATTTAGACGTCCTTTGCTGGTCACGTGACGGGACTATTTAAAGTGTCCATACCTGCGACTCTGCGAGGATGATGCTTTAATTAAGGACTCTGTAAGAAAGGTTATTGGAGCGTCCGTCTGGAGTGAAAGGTTTGGAGCAGTGTAAGCAGTCAGCCGGGCGGAAAGGATGGATTCAAAAGGAGGAGGAGGATAGGGAAGAAAAAAAAAAGATAGTATTGACGATTGAAGAGGAAGGAAGTTAGAGCGGTAAAAAGGGAACAGAATAAAGGGAAAATTTAATAAAAGCAAAATAAAACTAAGGTTAATTTAGGGGGAGAAAACAAAGACAAACACCCACATATATACATTTTTTTTACTGGAATATGCATGCCCCGAGAGGTACGCGAGGGGTAATCGATGTGTTCCTCAAAGCAGCGGTGTGGTGCCGGAGTCTGTTTCATACGCGTAGAAATGACACACTAAACTAATTTTTCATCTGTGGCATTTTTTTTTAAGGCGCAGGTGGTCAGGTTCATTTGGATAATGACGCGGCGATGTATTTTTATTGTGCCGCTGCGACGTGTTCAGTTTGTTCCTGTTTCATCATTTTTGACTGTACACTCTGGGCTGGGGACACGTCACCAGCAGGATAAGATTCATGATTCATTGGTTACTAAGATTTGAAAAATTGTTCCATATCAAAATATTGTTTTAAAACGAGTGAGAGTACGTCGCTCCGTACGGCATCAGAAGATAAAATGAAGTATAAACAAAAGTAGATTAAAAAAAATGCCCGCATCGAACTTATACCTCATGATAGTGAAATCCATGTAAGATTCGTCATCTGAAATGGTTATCACGCCTAACTAAGGATCTGTGGGACAAGGTTGGAATCCCAGCCTGGACATTCGACGCGCAGTCCATCCGACTGTTCATCCTCCCTTTCAGGATCGTCGATAAATGAATACCTGGGGAAACCTGGGGAGGGGATAAACTGTGGGAACCCGGATGCGACACTTGCCCTGTGCCCCGGGGTAAAGGGTTATATCCCTCCACAGACGCAGGGACCAATTTGACGGAGGTGAGCACTGAGGACACTCACACCTTTAGTGCATTCCCCAAACTTTACCTTTAATAGGAACGTAAATGAGCTTCATTATGTCTGCCTCCCATTTTTGTGAATAGTGAAAACTCTAACAAGGCATCTAGAGGCACGCAAAGGAAGTAGGAAACGAGCCGCCAAATGAGTATCTCTGCGTGTGCCTGAGTAAAGGGTTTTAGTTTGAAGGAAGAATAATATATACGAAAGCCATTGCTGTGAAGGCCGACTGTTTGATGGCTGACCTGCCGGGGCTGTGAGCGTGTGGAGCAGCTTCCGGTCCACGGCGCGCCTTGACATGCAAAACAGCGGCCTCGTCTGCATGCGGCGTGATGAAGTGAGGAACCTGCTGCACAAACTCTGCCGTCGTAATACAAGCCTTTACGCTCCTGGTGAATGACTCGCAATGCGGCGGACACATTGACTGACCCCCAAGGAACGTTGCAGGCAGTGGCTTCTGGGCTCTGGGGAATTATATATCGACTTGTATTTAGGTCACCTTGGCCATGACCTGCTGCCCCGAAGACAAGAGACGACAATTGTACAAATGTGTAGGAAGAAAGAATACAACGCTTCAGGGCTCTGGGAAATGGATGTCTGACAAATTAGTCATGCATGGGAAGACTTGCGAGTAAGGAAATGCAAATTGTAGTTCACGATTTTTTATTCCTCATGTACTAGGACGAAGGTTATATGTTTTCAAAGGTAAAAAAATAAATTGATATGAGGCAGCAGCAGTGGAGGAGCAGTGTTGTGGTGTGTATGAGATATAGCCTTCCCCCTTTCCTCCTGAGGTCAACCCAGTTCTGCTCTGCCTGCGGTGTCGGTGTCTCCTCCTCCCCCTCGTGCTGTACCAAACTTGTAACAGATGCAAACTCACAGAGACTACAAGCATTGCGAACATGGTTTTCGGGGTGACAGCAGGGAAGATCAACATGCATGAGACGGAGAGTTCGTTTAGACCTGGGGATAAAAAATATACGAAAACAGTTAGAGAAGGAAGCAGTATGTATTTCGAAATTGGTCCCTCTTTCGGCCACCTCTTTGGATTCTCTTTAGGAGCAGCGAGTAGCGGGCTTTTTTTTTTATATTATTGTTTCCTTTTTTTGTGCCCTTTAGGTGTCTCCTTTGTTGTAAAAAAAGTGCAGAAGATGGAGTATACCTCACCACAACAGCTCTTTCCGTATTTCACTGCATAGTTTAAAGGTTCGTGATCTCGCGACTGCCCTCTCTCTATATATATACGAGACCTTCCTTCATCGCACGCTATGAAACTGAAGGCGACTTTAAAAGATACAAACTAAGAAATGGTAATATACACCGTGTCTGAGTGTGGTGGAAGACGAGTAGTGTTAAAAGTGGAAGACGTTTTTGTAGCAGCATCAGTAGTAGTAATAAAGTCGAGACAGGAACAAATATGAAAGTAAAAATGGCGTAAGGGAAGGAAGTATTTGTAATGGGAAAATAAATAACGGGTAATGGAGTGCGTGTCAGCCCGCCGGTGGGGTGTGGGCACGGGGAGCGTTTTATATTGGCGGGGATTGGACGGGCACATTAATCACTCGGCTCCCCACGATTCTATTATTCTATACAATTAGTGCAATTAATTTAGGGTACAGCACACACACACACACACACACACACACACACACACACACACACACACACACACACACACACACACACACACACACACACACACACACACACACACACACACACACACACACACACACACACACACACACACACACACACACACACACACACACACACACACACACACACACACACACACACACACACACACACACACACACACACACACACACACACACACACACACACACACACACACACTCACCTGGGATTACCCGTACGTCATAATACCTTTTGTGCATACCTGTGTTCACCTGCGGCCACTCATTTCACTTTTCTTTGTAGGAGCAGTGACTGGCGGGCTGTTTTTATTTATTTTTTTGTCTTTATGATTTGCTTCCTTTACTCAAAAAAAAAAAAAAAAGATGCTGGACTCGATCTATGCAATCTACTCCTCAATTTCTATCACTAATATCCTCTGTAAGATCCTTAACTCTTTTCTGTATTGCCTCCTTCCTACGACTTAAACTCTTTCATGAGGGGAGTATCTGGGCAGCTCTGGAATTAAATTTGATCATTCTTCTTTGGCATTTTTTCATTATAAGAGCAATATATAGCAGACACTTATTCGTTTGTTACTTTGTTTGTCTCCTTGACCGTAAAAAAAGGAGATAGTATTGACGATGGAAGAGGAAGGAAGGAAAGAAGGAAGGAAGGAGAGAAGGGAAACAGAATAGAGGTAAAAGTTAATATAAGCTAACTATAATTAAGATCAAGAAAAAGAATTAGGAAGGAATAGTCGGCAATGTGTTAATGAGACGGATGTGTGCACAGTGGCAACGCGCTTATCGTCACTCACCTCCCAGCTCCCGGAAAGCAGTCACTTGCAGCCTCTCGCTCGTTGCCTTGATTAATAATTCCCGGAAGTGATTTCAACGCCTCTCACGCCCTTTCGGAAATAGCTTTACCAATTATTTTATTGCCGGACCTTCGATCACCGCCGGGATATGCACCAAAATAAAAGAAAAAAGAAAAAGAAAAAAAGAAAAGTGAAAATTTTAGAGCGCGGCGAATGCAATTATATGCATCACAATTAAATGAAAAAAAAGTTGGGGAAATTGACCTGACAAAATAGAAAATAATTGTATTTGAATGGGACGAGGGGAAGGGGAGGGAAGGGAAGGGGAGGGAACGAGGGAAGAGGGGTGGGTTGGAAGGGAAGGGAGGAGGGAAGAAGGTAGGGGAATAGGGAGGAACGCGGGGAGGAAAAAAGGGGAAGGGAGGAGGGCAGAGGGTTTTAGGCCTAGAGGAGGAGGGAAGAGGATGGGAGGGGAGGAGGGGAGCGAGGAAGGGGAAGGGGAGGAGGCGAGTGGAAGAGGATGAGGAGAGTTGGTAAAGGAAGGGGAGGAGAATAGGGGAGAGGGTGAGAGGCTAGGAGGGGAGGAGAAGGCAAGGGAAGGGGAGGGAGTATGGGAGAGGGAAGAGAGGGTATGGAAAGGGGAGAGAGTTGATGGGGTGGAAAACGCAGGGAGGCAAAGAGAGGGGAAGGGGAGGAAAGGTAGGCGTGCGTTGCGGTGGAGAGAAAAGGGAAGGGAGGAGGAAGGGAGGAGCGGAAGGCGAGAACCCTGCAGGGAGAGAGAGCAAGGGAGGAAGGGAGAGAGAAAAAGGTAGGAAGGAAGAAACGGAATAGATATACACTAGGGAGAAAGGGAGGAAAGTGGAAACAGGGGAGAACTTGAATTTTAAAAAGGAAAAAATAAAAGAAAAGGAAAATTGGGAAAGGCATTTTATAGGGAGAGGAAGGAAGGGAGAAAAAGGAGCAAAGGAGAAAGGGAGAAAGAGGTGAAGGGACTGAACATTTTGAGAAAGGGAGGAAAAGAAAGGGCTAACATTAAAGGGAGAGATTGTGGAGAGGGAGAACTAAATGAGCTTATTATACAGGAAAAAAGGGAGGAGGTAAAATTTAGGGAGAAACGGGAACGAACAATGCTAAAGGGAGATAGGGAGGAATTAAAGCATGGAGGAACCTAACTGATGAGGGAGAAAGGGAGGAAGTGAGAGAGGATAAAGGGAGGAAGCCAGAATCGGAAGCGGCCATCACCAGAGGAGGAAAGGGAGGAAGGGAGAGCTGGAGGGACCGAACACTAGGGAGAGAGAGAGAGGGAGGGAGGGAAGAGGCTGAACACAAAGGGAGAAAGGGAGGAAGAGGAGGATTGTAGAAGGATGTAGAGAAGGTAGGGAACACTTGAGGGGTTTAGAGAGGAAGGGAGGAAAGGGAAAAAGGGAAAGGCGGGGGATGTAGAGGCTTGTGAGGGATATAGGGAGGAAAGGGAGTTTATGATGGTAGAAAGGGAGGATAAAAAAATTATCTTAACGGAAACTAATGTATTTTTTGGCTTTGTAAGATTTGTATTAATTTTGATAAGCTTTTCTTTTTTTAATTGCAAGGTTAGTTCTTTTATATTAGTCTTATTGTTTTTTTTCTTTGTCTTTTTCCTTGTTTTCCATTTTCTTTTGTTTTCCCTTTCTTTCTCTCTTTCTTTTCCTTTTTCACTCTCTAATTCTCAGCGACACACACACACACACACACACACACACACACACACACACACACACACACACAAACACGTCTTGTATCTTTCCTTTCCTTCAGTCCTTCCTCGCTTCATCTTTCTTTCTCTAACTTTATTCCTTCTTGTTCTGGCCCTTCCTTCCCTTCCTCCCTCTCCCTCTCTCTCTCTCTCTCCCCTTCCTCCCTCCGTCTCGTCTCTTCATTTTTCACTCTCATACGAATATTCCTTCTTTCTCGCTTCCTCCTTCCCTCCCTGACTCCATCTCTCCCTTCTTCCTGTCTTCTCAGCTGACTACAGAGAGAGAGAGAGAGAGAGAGAGAGAGAGAGAGAGAGAGAGGGAGAGGGGGAGAGGGGGTGTATCAAGCTCCAATTCCTTTCAGTAGCAAGACACTCACTCACTCACTCACTCACTCACTCACTCTATCTTCATCCTGTGTCCATTCCATCAGTCCATCGTATCAATGAGAAGACGTTACGCATCACCTCTCTCTCTCTCTCTCTCTCTCTCTCTCTCTCTCTCTCTCTCTCTCTCTCTCTCTCTCTCTCTCCGGCCCCTTCTCTTACCCAATCAGTCGTGTCTCTCAAACGTGTGTGTGTGTGTGTGTGTGTGTGTGTGTGTGTGTGTGTGTGTGTGTGTGTACGTTATATGGCGTTCGTGTGTTTTATTTCCCTTTATCTCTCTTATTCTTTTTTATTTTATTTTCTCAAGTTTCTCTCCTTTCCATTACTTCTCTGACGTTCACTCTCCCCATCTTTCTTTTCTCCTCCTTCCCCTGTGTGTGTGTGTGTGTGTGTGTGTGTGTGTGTCCTTGGAAGTCCTTCAGTTCACAACCATTTCTAGCTTTGTCCAAGAATCCTCAGGAGGGCAGAAGGAAGGAAGTAGGAGAGGAAGGAGGAAGGAAAGGAGAAGATGAAGAAAGACGAGGAGTGAGGGAAGAGAGAGCGGACGAAGACGAGGAAGAGGAATGGAGGAGGAAGAATGACGTGGAGAGGAAGAGGAAAAGGAGGAAAAGATAGAGGAGATGGACGGGAGGAAGGAAGGAAAGCGAGGAGGGAAGGATGGTGATGAGGAGAGGAAGGGAAGGAGGAAAGGGAAGGAAAGGAGGAAAGGGAAGGAGCAAAGGGGAAGATGAAGGGAAAAAGATTGAAAGGAAGGAGAGTGGAAGATGAAGGGAGGAAGAGAGGGAGGGGAAGGGAAAAGAGTAAGGAAGAGAGGAAGAGGAAGGGGAAATGAAGAGAGGAATTGAAGGAAGAATAGAAAGAGAGGAAGAAAGGAGAAGAGGAAAGGAGGAAAGGGGAAAAGAGGAAGGCAAGAAAGAGGGAATTAAGAAGATAAAGAGAGAGAGAGAGAGAGAGAGAGAAAACTAGAGGGACACAAGTCTTTTTATTCTCTGATCCATTTTCTTTTACCACGTTTAGTCTCTCTCTCTCTCTCTCTCTCTCTCTCTCTCTCTCTCTACCCGTTTCAGGCATAGAGGATGGTCGGGAGTGGTCATGCTGTGTTCATTTACCGTCTCATTGGAGGCAGATGCGGCCCTTAACCTCGTGCAGTCCCCGCTCTCCTTCCTCCTTTTACCCTAGTTACCCTCCTCCTCCGCTCCAGCTTCCGTTTTCTTTTCATTGTTTTTTCCTCCTTCCTCTTACCTGTTTTGTTACCTACGTTTCTCTCTTTTTTTTTATTTTCCTTTATCTCGCGTAGTCCCTGCTTGCCATTGCCTCCTTTTGCCTTAGTTACCCCCTCTTCCTCCGCACCTGCCTCCGTTTTCTTTACATTATTCTTCTTTCGCCTCCTACTTGTTTTGTTTCCTACTTGTTCCTCCGTTCTCTCCGTTATTCTTTTGTTTCCTTCTTTCTCTTTGTTACCCATTTCTTCCGGTCACCCATCCTCCGTTTTCTGTGCAATCTTTTTTTTTTTCCTCTTCCTATTTATTTTTGTGCTCCTTGTCTTCGTCCTCATTCTAATTACGTTTTTTTTTCTCTCTTTCTTCAAATCTGTTTCTTCTCCGTCCGTTTGTTTTGACCTTCACGCTGATTCCTGTTTCCTGTTTTTTTTTTTTCATTCCCTCTTTTCCTAATCGGTTATTCTCCGTCTGTTTTCTTTTACTGCTTCATTTTCATCGTTACGAGTTTTTTTACGCGTTTCTTCTAATCTTGCTTCTTCACCGCCTCATTTTTCCTTTCCTCTTCCTCCTCCTGTGTATCTTTCTCCTCTTCTTCATTGTAATTTTGGCAGACTTCTCGTACTATCTGTTATCTTGCTAAACCTTATCCTCTTATCATCCTTCATATCATTCTATTTTCCTTTTCTCCTTTTAATCTTGCTTCTTCGCTCATTTTTTTCCTTTCCTCTTCCTCCTCCTGTTTATCTTTCTCCTCCAGTGTAGTTTTCGTAGACTTCTTGTGTTACCTGTTATCTTCTTGCTGCACTTTCTAATCCGTATCGTCTTTCATCTCTTCATCTCTTTCTATTTTCGCTTCCGTCTTGGCTAAGCCTCTTTACTTCTTTTCTCTAATGTCTGTTCTCCTCCTCCCCCGTCTCTTCCTTTCTCTCCTCGTTTTCCTCGTTTCTGATCCTGTTGCCTTCCGCCCTCCTCCTCCTTTCTCATTCCGTCTCTGTCCATGCCTCGGTTCTTGTCTTTCTCCTCACTAATTTTCTCCCCCTCCTCCTCCTCCTCCTCCTCCTCCTCGTCTTTTGTTCTTCTTATTTCTACGTCTGCAGCCTTGTTTTTGTCTTGGTTCTCCGTCTTGCAAGTCTCTAAGTTTCCACGTCTGAATATTTTTGTAAGTCCTCCCGCCACTCCCTTTTCTTCCACCTCTGCTTTCATTCATTCTCTTTTTTTTACTTGCTTCTCCTCCCTCTGCTGCTCCTGCTCTCTTGCTCTTGCCTTTGCTCTTCCTCCTCCTCCTCCTCCTGCTCCTCCTGCTCTTCGACACGTGTAAAGCCTAGCATTTATCTTCAGAAACAGCAATCTTAATACATTTTTTTTTTACGTCATGGCCTATTGCGCCGGTAGGCTTCTTCCCGGTGGATCCTGATGGTCGGTCCAAGGCTTCTTCCCGGTGGCGCAGGCGAGTGTTTATAGTGGCGCCATCTTGCATTGGCTCATGCTGCCCTCCCGGAGCTCATCTTTAATCCTAGAATCTAGAGTCCGGGTTGATAGGTGGTCTTCTGGGCAGCATGTGGGTAGTTTTAAGCCACTCGGCGGCGGCTGAAAAATCCCAGCTTGGTGGCACCGGGCGGGGATTGAACTCGCGTCCTCCTGAACGCGGGGCCGTCTCGCTATCCGTTCAGCCACCGCCTCCCCTAATATGCGTGGGAAGCCCTTGCATGCAGGTCCAACACGAGCCACTCAGCATTGCCGTGAAACACTAGAAGCACTATGAGTCTGTCTGTAAGAAACCCAATACGTACCGCGCTTGAGGTCATCGCGAGAACCACTGGCATTAATATCTTTCTTGTAAAGTAATTTGGTGTCACGTCACCTGGGATATGCACTTCACTTCTGGTTACTCTGTTTTAAGGATATTGAGTTGCTCGAGAGTGTAGCGTGACGCACCACAAAAGTATTATCATTGAAATTACAACCGTGTTAAGATCAAGGTCGGTATTACGAGACGCTTTCGGTTCTCACATCAGCTGTTTCTAAGGGTCAAAGTGGGGGTCAGTCGGGTTTTAATGAGTGTTTCTTCAGGTTCATGGTACAGAAGAAAGGTCACACTACCACCAGGGTCAAGAATTTAATCCTGGATATGCTCACAACTCCTAGGAAAGCCTTGTCAAATATGTGTTCTTGGGCGTCGAAATGTTTTATAATACGAGTCCAAATCTCAAGCGGCTCACCCCTTTACGCTGGAGGGGAGACCAGTATATGAGTATCAATGCCAATCACTCAAAGTTTTAAGCTTCAGATTTTAAGACTTCAAAAAAAGGACGGTCTACAGGTTAAGTCGAGATAATGCAAAACTAACATCGTCATATTTTTTCTCGAATCAGGTTATCCGTCACTGGAACAAATATCCAATAAAAAGAGTTAATAGAAAAACGCTTCACTTTTCGAAATCGCTCTGATCTTGCTTCTTCGCTCATTTTTTTCCTCTCCTCTTCCTCCTCCTGTTTATTTTTCTTCTCTTCATTGTAATTTTCGCAGACTTCTTTTACTGCCTGTTATCTTATTGCTTCACCTCCTCTTCTTGCTTCGTCGAGAGTGACCTAAAAGTTTCCGTTCAGGTACAGCAAGTGCTCTATCTGTACTGAGGTTCCTGACGAAGAGGTTGAAATATTTAGGAATTAAACTTCGTCATAATTCAGCGGCCTTTGTGTTGTCTGGTTTTCATTGTTCTTTGTTTCCTCCTCCTCCTCCTCCTCCTCTTTCTTCTTTTCTTCATCCTTTCATTCTTTTATATATCTAATCTTGTTTTCGTTTTCGTCCTTCTCTTTCAAGTCTTTCTCTTTATTATTCTTTACAGCGTCTATGAATCTTTTCTTCTCTCAGTCTTCCACTTCCTCTTCTTCCACTTATGCCTTCGTTCTCGCTTTATCTCTCCTCCTCCTCCTCCTCCTCCTCCTCCTCCTCCTCCCTTTCTTCTTCATATATTTCTTTATTGCCTTTTATCATCTCTTGTCTCCATTTATAACTTCATTTTCTCCTCTCCTTGTCTTTTGTGTTTTTCTCTTACTTTCGTTCTTGTCCTCTTTCCCGTCATTGTCCTCTCCTGTATTCTTCGTTCGGTTTCCTTTTTTCCTCATCTCCACGTGTGTATATGTATGTATGTATGTATGTGTGTTGTCTTTGTCTTCTTTGTTGTTTTCTTCTTTGTCCTCGTCGTCTTCCCCCTCTTTTTTTATTTATTTTTTACGGAGTCGGTTTCTATTTAACTTTACTCATTTCCTTGGTCTCCCTTCTCATTCAAGTTTGTGTACCTCGTCTCCTTCGTTT
This sequence comes from Eriocheir sinensis, assembly GCF_024679095.1. Lineage (NCBI taxonomy): Eukaryota > Metazoa > Arthropoda > Malacostraca > Decapoda > Varunidae > Eriocheir > Eriocheir sinensis. The sequence goes on along the minus strand of NC_066546.1, from coordinate 13,195,177 downwards.
TTATTTCCCCTCTTCACTGTAACTTCTCTTTCTCCATTCTCCGGTTCTTTCTCTCGGGTCTTACTTTATTACTTTCCTGGTAAATCATCCTTCTCCTCTTCCTCCTCCTCCTCATCCACCTCCATCTCCTAAAAAAAGACTAAGGTAAAAAGGAATACTGGTCCCCTAAGACACAAAAGCGGCATGTTAACAGGACAGCAGACGCTTGGCCGGAATCCTCAACAGAAATTTCGCGTCTGTGTTCCAGGTTGAGAATGCTTGAGTTCGTCCCCGAGAGACCTACTCCACCGAAGGAATCACAGCCCCAAAAAGCAGAACAGTTTACGAAGGTTTACAAAACTACCTGGATAAACTGGACACGAATAAACAAAGTCTGCTGAAAACTCAAACACTGTAGTCGGTTCTAGGAGAGTTGGCGGGCCTAATAATCCTTCATTGCTGGACTCGCGGACTTGGGGTCGTATTTTAAAACATTTCGGCGCCCAAGTTCACCTATTTGACAAGGCTTTCCTAGGAGTTCGGGGCATTTCCAGGAGTAGTTTTATGACCCTGGTGGTAGTTTGACCCTTCTTCTGTACCGTGAACCTAAAGAAACACTCATTAGAACCCGATTGATGCCCTCTTTGACCTTTATAAATAGTTGATGTGAGAAGCGAAAGTGTCTTAAATACCGGCCTTGGCATCATTGCTTGGGTGACGGTCCCTGCGTCGCTCATTGGCGGTTTGTTTACTAGATCTAACCTGCCGTGACAAAGCCTATCTCTCGCTCTCTGCTACCTCTTTAAATCAGTACCTTGCAACGATGCCAGATTATCGTACTCAGAGCCTCGTATTTACCGCTCTCTGACTCATAACTATTCCCAAAAATCACCAATAATTAACCATTTTAACGATAAATGTATATGGAGGCAGTTATTGGGGTCGAGGAGTCAGTTATGGGGTCGGAAATCGGGAAACATAGGAGGCTGAGTACGACAATCTGGCAACGTTGGTACCATGACCCAAGCAATGATACAATGTCCACGAGTCCCCCCTTGAAAGATTAGGTCCGCCAGCTCTCGTGGAACCGACTATAGTACCCAAGTCGCTTACCACCATCTGTAATCGGGCAGTTAAACTAATTAATGTCATATTCTTAAACCTTACGGAGCCCGGGCACACACATTTAACAAGGCTTTCGTAGGAGTTGTAGGCATTTCCAGGGGTAGTTTTATGACCCTTGTGGTAGTTTGACCCTTCTTATGTACCGTGAACCTAAAAAATAAACATACATGGGAACCGAATTTATCTCTTTTTATGGCCTTTGGAAATAGTGGATGTGAAAGATGGAAGCGTCTGGGTATCCCGACATAAGTCCCTGAAGGTTGAAAGCAAGCGAACGTAACACCGATTTTCATTAACGCGGTAGCTGCGGGGATTGTGTTTCTTAAAGGCCTGTCTAAGCGAGAAAAATGAGGAAAAATCATCACTCACACAAACCATTTCATAATATATATCAGCGCATTTGTGATCAGTTTATGCATCATCTATTTTTTTGGGTTTATATCATGGCAAAAATTTGGCCCGTCACTGCTACACGGTAAAGCCTCAGATTTGGCCCGTCGCTGCTACCGGGTTAAAGGGAGGTAAGAGCGCAGCCTTGAAACTAGTCCTGTAAGCCTGACATCAGTTGCGGGTAAGATCCTGGAGATTATTATATACAAACTTAAGTTCCTAGAGGATAAAAGGATCACATCTGACACCAAACACGGTTTCAAGAACAAGCGATCTTGCTTAACCAACTTCGATCGCCACCATAACAACGACCGTCACCACCACGACCACGACCACCACGACCACCACCACCTCGACCACCATCACCACCACAACCACCACGACTACCACCACAACCACCACCAATACAACCACCTCCGCTACCGTCACGATCTCTTAACCTTCTCCTCCTCTTCCTCCTCCTCCTCTTCCTCCTTTTTTTCCTCCTTCTCCTCCTCCTCGAAAGTGATGAAGCGGAATTGAGGACTTAGCTATTGATCTGTGTGTGTGTGTGTGTGTGTGTGTGTGTGTGTGTGTGTGTGTGTGTGTGTGTGTGTGTGTATACGAGAGAGAGAGAGAGAGCGCGCGCATTGCATCTCCAGTGCACTTTCAGAACCATTTTTTTTCTTTATCCTTTAACAGCATCACTATTACCACCACCATCACCACAACCACCGCCATCACCACCGCCATCGCCATCATCATCACCACCACCATTGCCACCGCCACCATTATCACCACCACCACCATCACCACCTGGAACTTCCCCCACTCGCCTCTAATCACTCCCCCTCCCCCGCGCCGCCCGGCAGGTAATTGGCTAGTTAGTGGAGAATCACGGTCTGCATTCACCTGAGGGCCACTCACAGGTTGTGTCAGCCGACCTAATTTCACCTCCCCTGACCATGCCTCACCTGCCGACCACATACCGAACTTTCCGTATTTATCTCGTCACATCGTCTGGCAGGTTAAAATTGTGTCGCTAAACTTTCCCTTCTGTCTTTCTGTGGTAACCTAACTCCCTCCATTTTTCATTCTGTTCTTCGCCTTGTTTTACTGTTATTTATTCTTCATATCCGTGTTTGCCCATCGAGGGGATTTTTTTTTTTTTACAGTTGAGGAAACAGTTCAAGAGCAAAAAAAAATAAAATAAAGGAAACAATAATGAAAAAAAAAAGCCTATAGCGTTTTATTTTTATTTTCCTTTATTCCTTTTCGTGGATCTCAATAATAATGATAACCTTGGCTTACCGCACAGCATATACTTTGACCTTTTATTGATGTGATAAAACAACCTTTCCTTCCCAGCTCACACACTACCTATGTCTACTCTGCTATGTCTCTCATGGTTATACTCATTCGTGATATAGGCTGGAAGACCTTGCATGTAGTTTGAGTCATGTGAGACCTGGAAGCTTGGGATTTGAAGCCTTATTACTCGACCTTATCTTAACCTTTGCTTCGGCCAACTCGTATAGTAAAGAGGGTATCGGAACTCAACCGTGGATACACCTATTTAAACGCAATATACCTTCTCTCTATAAATCTTTGCCCATTACAGTCTCAAATTTATGACTTCCTACCGCTTGGTCTATGCTGCCGAGTGCTCGGGGTATTATTAGTCTACTTTCTCACTCCCTCCATTGTGCTGAGGCAATATAATGATTCGGGAGGAACGTTGGCGTCATTGTAGTTTGAACGTTTATTTCACTGCAGCGAGTCTTCATTTGGTTAATGACTGGAAATTCTGGTGCCTTTGTACGCTTGGCTTTTGTTAACGTGAAGCCTTCAAAAGTAATGAACAAGGTATCGTTTGTGAAGCAGCGAGGAAAGTGAACACACACACACACACACACACACACACACACACACACACACACACACACACACGCAGAGAGAGTGGTAATGTTTCCCGGTATATTAATGCAAAACTTAAAGGTTTAAAGCCCGCTTCAAAGTGAGTGAGTGTGTGTGTGTGTGTGTGTGTGTGTGTGTGTGTGTGTGTGTGTGTGTGTGTGTCATTAAGCCTTCCTGTAAAAAAATATTGTAGTAAGTACTCTTAAGTAATTCTCCCAATGACACAGGAAATTCTGGAAATGAATAAAAACCTTGTACTTTAAACTCGTATCCTTCCGTCTACCTTCCATATTACAGAGACAAGTGTAAAGCCTATAGTAGTAGTAGTAGTAGTAGTAGTAGTAGTAGTAGTAGAAGTAGTTGTAGTATCAGGACACCTCTAATCCCGAAATTGACCTCTCTTTCGGCCACTTCTTTTGATTCTTTTTTGTAGGAGCAGCGAGTAGCGGGCTTTTTTTTATTATTGTTTCCTTTTTTTGTCCCCTTGAGCTGTCTCCTTTGTTGTAAAAAAAAAAGTAGTAGTAGGGGCATCAGTATAAACAGTAGCAGCAGTAGTAGTAACAATTCACTGCTGGATGTCTTGTGTGTTATGTATCGTTATGAAAAATTCGCTACGCTCCCTTCGCTGCGGCTCGTCCAGGCAGGCACAGCAGCGTTTTATGGGGTATGTTTCAGGTCCGCCTAATTTTGCTTGCTCTTTGCCTTACTCACTAAAACAGCGGGTTGCCTTGCTCTTGAGGCCTCCTGGCAGAGCTGAATTACATTTTTCTCCCGCTCGTATTTTTTTTTTGTCATAATTAAAATGGTCTTCCTTGTTTGTCTTTTTCTCGTGTTGTTAGTTATGCTCTTTCTTCCTTTAGTTTCCTCCGAGTTGTTTGTTTAATTCTCCTTCCTTAATTTTGTCTTGTTTTGTCTTGTTTTGTTGTCAGTGTAATTTTTCCCCGTTAATTTCCATCTTCGTTTAGCTTTTTTTTTCCCGTTGTTATTTTCATCCTGTTTTCCTTCAGGTATCATTTTCGTTTTTTTTTAGTTTTCTTCTGTTGTCGGTTTAAGTTTCTTTTGTGTTAAGTTTTCTTTTAGCGTTGTCGTTTTATTCTCTTTCTCTCAGTTTCTTCTTTTCTTCATATCTTATTTTTTTTGGTTCCCTGCTTTCATTTTCTTCCAGTCTTCCCTTAAGTATTCTTCGTGTTTATTTTTTTTTAGTTTCCCTCACTTTTTTCCTTTCGTTTTTATTTCCTTAGTGCCGTTTTCTTCCTGCCTTCCTCTAAATATTCTTATGCTTTTCAGTTTTTTATTTTCTTTCGTTTTTTCCCAGCGTTTTCTTTCACTCCTCGGCAATCTTCTCGTCTTTTCCAGCTTCTTCATATTTTCTTTCGTTCTTTCGTTTGAATATTCCTTTAAAGTATTCTCGGGTAATAACTGTTTTTTTCTTATCTATCTTTTTTTTCCCTAAGACTACTACTACTACTACTACTATTACTACTACTACTACTACTGTTATTCGTGTCGATTTTTTTCTTATTGTTTCGATTCTTCTTATTCTTCTTCGTTTTTATTCCCTCATGTTCAGTTTCCTCCCGTCCTTCCTTAACTTAAACGGGACGACGTGTTTTGGAGTTCACGGTTTTGGGTTGCTTCTGCTTCTGCCTCCGTGTTCTCGCCGCTCCCTTCGCTTTAATAAGACGTGCTTGCCGGCGGTCTGCAGTCCCTCCACGTAGACGCGCAGTGGGATCCAGACGTTAACTTGCACTTCCTAAACTTTCTTGTTCTTAGTTGTGTCGGGGATATCATTGGCATAGCATTTTTATTTGTTTTGTTTCGGGTTTTCGTTGCTCCTTCGTTCACCTAAAGATATCGGGTACTGACACTCGTTTAATTGTCCTTCTTCGTTTTGTGTTTTTACTTTAGCCCGAGTTTTTTCTTCGCTTTTTGTCTTGGTCTTGTAAAACGATGGGATATTTTGTTGTCTCCTTTCTCTTTTTTTTTTCTTTTTTTTTTACAGCAAAGGAGACAGCTCAAGGGCACACACACACACACACAAAAAAAAAAATAATGAAAAAAATAAGCCCGCGACTTGCTGCTTCTTATTTCGCGTCCCTTTCTTTTATTGTCTTTTTCTTTCTTTTATTCGTTTTGTTTTCCTTTTTTTCCTACTTTGTTTATCGTTATTCTCTGGTCTGCTAAGAATTTTAATGTCTGCTGATTTTATTTCTTTTTTTTCTACGCTATTTCTCGTCTTGGAATTATAATGTCTGCTGCTTTTTTTTCCAAGCTCTTTCTCTTCTTGTTTTTCTTGGATCGAAATGTTTTGTTGTTTAGGTTTCATATGATTTTCTTAGCTCGCTTTTTCTTGGTTTGCGTTTTTTTTTTGGTCAAAGATGGATATTCTGAGGTTACTTTGTCTTCTTTTTCTGTTTGTTAAATAATGTAACTTATTTCTGACAAGGTATAACTATTCACACATTCCTCCTTTTTTTTTGCGATATTTTTTTGGGGGTGGGCGAAGTTGAGATTTCAATTAGCGTTCATTACCGTGTTTTTTCGTTACCGTTTACTAAGTTCCTGAAACATGTTGATCTAAAGTCTAGTCATATTTTCCCTTTTAGTTTTTGTGTGTGTGCGTGTGTGCGTGTGTGTGTGTGTGTGTGTGTGTGTGTGTGTGTGTGTGTGTGTGTGTGTGCGTGTGTGTGTGTGTATTTAGCTCAGGGTGACGCTCATGCATAACGGACGCGGACAAAATACAAGCCTTCAAACACTAACCTTGTCATCGCATCGCCTGGATCCTCTACACGAAACTGGTCTTACCTGGCGCCGCGGGGAGGTGCGGTAACGAGGTGCAGTGTGTCACCTGTCCTCGGCGCTACTGACTAATTGATCTTCACCTCCGTGGCGTCGTGTTGATTGTCTTTCTTTTGGATTCGCTTCAATTTTTAGGCTGCGTGATTGATTTGTTTACTGTCGTTGTTCGCTTATTTTTTCCGTTTACTTGTTGTTTTTGTTCCACTGTTTACCTTTTTTTTTGTTCTCCGTTTGTTTTCGTGTTGTTGTTTGTTCATTCAGCCGTTGTCTTGTTTTCCTCTTTGCGTTGTTTATCATTCCATCTGTTTTTTCCATTTGTCTACTTTTCTGTTTTCCATTTGTAACTTTTTTTTTTTTTGTTCCGACGTTTTACTTAAAAAAAACACAAAAAACAAAAATAAAAGCAAAAAAAACAATATAAAAAACCTAAAGAATCCGAAGAGGAGGCCGAAAGAAAGAGCATTCACCTTTGTTTTATTTATTTTTTTTTTTTACTTTTTTTTGTCACGTTTTCCTTTGTTTTGTTGATCTTCCTCCTTTCCTTCTCACCTCATACCTATCATATATCATCTTTCCCTTTGTTTGTTTTGTTCCTTTATTTTTATTTTTTTTTTTCTTTCCCCCTTCCCATTTTTACCTATTTCCACGTTCACCTAATTTGCTGTTCATCATTTCTACTCATTAATATAAACTGGAATAGAACAAGGAACAGATGGATTAGAAAGAAGAAAAGAAGAAAAGAACAAGAAACACAAACAAAGCAGAGAACAAACTGAACAGAATAAAGCAAAAAAAACACACACAAAAAAACAGACTACGAATAGGAATTGGAGTAGAAAGAAAAGAGGAGGAAGAGAAGGAAAAAGAAGAAGAAAAGGGAATAATAATAATAATCACGAACAAAAAAAGACAAACATAACAAAATAAAGAAAGAGGAAGAGGAAAGATTATGAATAGAACCAGGGATTGGACTGTCGATCTGTATACCTGTTCTCTCTATTTACTTTCCATTTTCCACTGTTTACCTGCTTTTGCGCTCACCTGTCGTTCAATCACTGCTTTACCTTTCCTCACTTAATCTGTATACCTGTTCTCTGTATTTACTCTCATTTTCCACTACCTGTTTCCCGCGTTCACCTTGTTTGTTTACCTTCTAACCTCACTTCTATAATCTGTTGCCCTGTTCCCGTTGTTTGCTTTCATTTTCAACTGTTTACCTGTTCCTATGTTCACCTGTTACCCTTGCTTCTATAATCCAACTGTTTACCTGTTCCTATGTTCACCTGTTACCCTCACTTCTATAATCTGTTGCCCTGTTCCCGTTGTTTGCTTTCATTTTCAACTGTTTACCTGTTCCTATGTTCACCTGTTACCCTTGCTTCTATAATCTCTTGCCCTGTTTCCGTTGTTTGCTTTCATTTTCAACTGTTTACCTGTTCCTATGTTCACCTTGTTTGTTTACCTTTTAACCTCACTTCTATAATCTTTTGCCCTGTTTCCGTTATTTACTTTCATTTTCAACTGTTTATCTGTTCCTATGTTCATCTGTTACCCTCACTTCTATAATCTGTTGCCTAGTTCCCGTTGTTTACTTTAATTTTCCGCTGTTTGTCTGTTCCCATTTCCACCCTGTTCGTTCACCTTTTGACTTCACCCTTAATCATAATCTGTAGTCTTGTTCCTTTTATTTCATCGGCAGTGGTTACCTGTTGCCGCCTTCACCTTGGGTTTTTAATTATGCATACGCACCTGAGCTCTGGGTACACTGGCCTGTTCGCACACCTTTATTTACCTGTTCCACTGTTTCACTTTCTTTTATTCCTGCTCTTGTTTCTGTGTACAACCTCACTTTTCCATTCTATCCCTTCTTCCTTTTTCTCTTTCTCACAGTGTTAACAAAGCAAGACTCCCCTTCCATGTCCGCCTCCTTACATATGACACCCAGTACCTTCATATACCTTATTTATCCTCATTAGAACGTGGTATAATTTTTCGTGTAATAAAAAGAGAAGAATAATGACGAAAAAGGCAGAAAGAAGATAAAAAAGAAAGCAAATAGAGAGAAAAGAGGAAAAATAAGCATCAGAAAAAAGAGAGAGAGAGAGAGAGAGAGAGAATATCACAACATTGACGATGCCTGCCAGTAAGTGCCAGATCCCTCCCTTCCATTATCTCTACTTTTCCTCTTCTCCCTCGCCGCCCCCCCTCCTCCCCTCCCCTCCCCTCCTCTTCTCCGTCAGGGTGGGATAATGACAGTGCTCCTGGGAATAAGCACCCCGTCCCCCACCTCCCCACACTTAGCTCCTATCCTCCCCATCTTCTGAGTACATTATCGTCCTATTCTTTTTCTCCTTTTTTCTCTTCCTCTTACGTTTCTTTTTGCCTCTTTTTCATATTTCTCTCTCTCTCTCTCTCTCTCTCTCTCTCTCTCTCATCCCATACGCACTATACACTTTTCCATCCCAATGTTTTTTTCCATAAGTCCAACACACAGCCCTTATTTCTTCCTCCTCTGCACTTTTTCCCATCCTCCCTTTCCTCACTCCTTCCTAATGACATCTAACCCCCCCTCTCTCTCTCTCACCGTCCTTCTCTCTCTATTCTTTATTCAGACATCACATTAGGTCTGTCTCCACTACCTTCCTTTCTGGTATATCTCCTTTATGTATTGCTTTGAGTTACTCCCTTTTCCTTCACTGGGTACATCTTTTTTAATAGTCTTTTTTACCCTTTTTTCTCTGTCTTATGGGTCATCTTCACTTGCTTATTCTCTTTCCCTTTTCCTGATGTTGTGCCCTTTTTCCTCATCTTCTTACTCTTCTTCACTCGTTCTGATCCTTCCCTTTTTCTTTGTTGTGTCCTTCTTTCCCTTCTTCTTTGTCTTCTTCACTTGCTCTGACCTCTCCCCTTTTCTTCATGTAGTACCCTTCTTCTTCTTCTTCTTCTTCTTCTTCTTCTTCTTCTTCTTCTTCTTCTTCTTAGTCTTATTCACTTGCTTACCCCCTTCCCGTTTTCTTTGTTGTGTCCCTTCTTCTCTTCCCTTTCTTCTTGGTCTTCTTCACTCGCTCACCCCCCTTCCCATTTTCTTTGTCGTCTCCCTTTTCTTCTTCTTTCCCTTCATGGTCTTCTTCACTCACTCTCCCCTTCCCTTTTTCTTTGTCGTTTTCTTTTTCTCCTTTTTTTCTCTTTTCTTATACCCTTCTTTCCCTTCTTGGTCTTCTTCACTCTCTCTCCCCCCCTTCCCTTTTTCTCTGTTGTATCCCTTCTCCCCTTCCTCTGGGCCTTCACTTGCGCCCTCACTCTCCCTTTCTCCAATCACCTTTCACCTTTATTTAATCACTTTCCCTCCTCAGACTACTTTTACTTTCTCCTTCCCCTCCTCCCTCCCCCCCCTCCTAACCACTCACATTTGTATCCCTCTCACCCTCCTTTCTCCGCCAAATCATATTCCCTCCTCCTCCTCCTCCTCCTCTTCCTCCTCCTCCTCCTCTCAGGCCAGCGTTCATCTCAGGTTATATTCCTTCTCACGCCCTTGGCCACCCCACTCACGTTCTCTCGCTGTCCCTCTCTCTCACCCTCCCTTTCTCCCCTTCCTCCCTTCCCCCCACTCATATCCTCCCTCTATCCCTTCCTTCCCTTCCTCCGTTCTCTCCCTTTCGAACCCCACTGCACGTACTCCTCCACTTCCTTTCCTCCCTTCCCTCCGATTCTCCTTCCCTCCCCTTCTTTCCCTTCCTCCCTTCCCTGATACAAAGTGATATAACCTCCTACACACACACACACACACACACACACACACACACACACACACACGCACACACACACACACACACACACACACACACACACACACACACAAACACACACACACGTCGTTGGGACCAAACTCCAGCGGATCGTGACGTTGTTTTGATCAACTTGAACGCAGCAAAGAGGAGGAGGAGAAGGAGGAGGAGGAGGACGAGGAGGAGGAGGAGGCGGCGATAAACCATGTAAAGGAGGAGGTGGAAGACACAGCAGGTGAACAGAACGACGGAAAGGAGGAGGAGGAAGAGAAGGAGGAGGAGGAGGAGGAGGAGGAGGAGGAGGAGGAGGAAGTACTGACAGCAGATGAGGTGACGGAGGAGAGTAAATAGAAAAGTTAGGGAGGAGGGGAAGAACAAAGAAGCAACCGATAATAAAGAAGGGAGAAGGGAAAAAGAAGAAGAGGAGGAGGAGGAAAAAGAGGAAGAGAACAACAAAGACAGAAAGGAAGGGAAACAAAAACAATAACAACAGGAATATGAACAAGACACAAAGAGCAAGGAAAAAAAGGAGGAAGAAGAAAAGAAGGAAAAAGAAAAGAGAGGAGAAGAGAAGAAGAGGAGGAGGAAGAAGAGAAAGAGAACAACAAAGAAAGAAAGGAAAGGAAATAAAAAACAACAACAACAGGAATATGAACAGGACACAAAGGGCAAATAAGAAAAGAGGAGGAGGAAGAAGAAAAGAAAGAAAAAGGACGGCAAGAAACACGAACGAAGCAAAAGAGAAACAGGATAAAGTAGAAGGAAGACAGACTTGGAATATAAATTAGAATAGAACAAGGAAGAGAAGGATTAGAAGGAATGGAAGAACAAAACAAAACAAAACAGGAACAAAGAGCAAAACAAACTGGACATAATAAAGACAAAAAAAGACAGACTACGAATAAGGAATTGGAGAAGGAGAAGGAGGAAGAAGAGGAGGAGGAAGAACAAAAGACAGCGAAGAAAAACAAAAGACAAGCAGGACAAAATAACGGAAGAGGAAGAAGACAGACTAGGAATAGGAATACGAATTAAACAAGGAAGAGGAGGAGGAGGAGGAGGAGGAGGAAGAAAGGAAGAAGAAAACGAAAAAGACAAGAATCACAAACAAACAAGACAAAATAAAGCAAGCGGAAGACAGACAAAAAAAAAAAACAGGAATGGGAATGAAACAAAAGGGAATAGGACACGAATGAAGAAAAGTAAAGAAGACAAAAGACAAAAAACACGAACCAAGGAGAAGCCAAACAGGATAAAATAAAGCAGAAATTGACCTCTCTTTTGGCTACTCTTAACTTTCTTCTATTATAGGAGCGTTTATTTTTTGTACTCTTTTTATTGCCCTTGAGCCGTGTCCTCCGATGGGAATAGGAACGGGAATAGGAACGGGCCAGCAGCAGGAACACAAATACCGGGAGTTATGAGTACGTGTGTTCCTTCCAAAAGTTTTTATTGGCTGTCCTAAAGATGTTACGAAGCCAATATTTCGCTCGTTTCCCGCTCGCTCGCCGCCTCCAGATGGCAGCACGGGGGCGAGAGTGACCGGCACCTCCCCTGAGACCCGCGAAGGTGAGGAGAAGAAAGTGAGGGAAAAGGGAGAGGAAAGTGAGGGTGAAATGAGGGTATGAGGGAGAAGTTCAAAAGTAAAACGAGGGAATGTGCTGGGAAAGGAAGGTGAGGTAAGGGAAAAAGTGAGAGGAAAGTGAAAGTGAGGTTATGCTGACGAGAGGTGAGGTGAGCTCCGTGAAGGTGAAGGGAAGAAAATGAGCAAGTGAAAGGATAAGTGAGGGGAGAGTGAAGGGATGTAAAGAGGAAAGCGAGAATGGATGGAAAGTGAGCGGGGTTGAGAGACGGGAAAGTTAGAGAAAAAGGGAAATGGAAAGTGAGGGGAAAGTGAATGAAAAGGTAAGGAAACTGAAAGGAAAATTATGTAATAAAAGTAAGAAAACGTGAGAGGAATTAAGGGAAACAGTGAGGGGAAACCATAATGGAGAAAATGAAAAAAATAATGGGAAAAATAAAGACGGTTGGATGAGGGGAAAGTAAAATTAAAAGTAAGAAAAGTAGAGAAAGTAAAGCGAAGGAAAAAGTAATGAGATGCGAGAGAAAATGAACGAATAAGTAATGTGGGGAAAAAAGGAGGGAAATACCGAAGAGAATGCGATAGGAGAGAAGGGGAACACGTGATAAAGATTGAGAGTAAGGAAAAGGAAGAGGAGGAGGGAAAGTGTGTGAGGGGAACGTGAGGGAAAGAGAGAGAGAGAGAGAGAGAGAGAGAGAGAGAGAGAGAGAGAGAGAGAGAGAGAGAGAGAGAGAGAGAGAGAGAGAGAGAGAGAGAGAGAGAGAGAGAGAGGAGCAGAGGAAGATAGAGATAGGGAAATGTTATGTTTAATTAACGTAGAGTAAATACACACACACACACACACACACACACACACACACACACACACACACACACACACACACACACACACACACACACACACACACACACACACACACACATGACGTACTATGCAGGGGACGGAATGACGAATGAGGGAGAGGAAGGAAAATAAATGAATAGACAAATATGGAAAACGGATGAAATAAAGGTGAGGCGGAAAGGTAAACACACACACACACACACACACACACACACACACACACGCACACGCACACGCACACACACAGTTCATTCTCCACATATAAACTCAAACCGCAAAACATCCTCCTCTCCCTTCCCTCCCCTCCCTTCTCTCCCTTCCCTCCTCTCCATTGCTGTCTTCTACATATTTATCACCGTGCTCCTTCGCATCTAGATTATGACATTACCATAATTCCCTCACGCATAATACCGTGGGCCAAATTATAGACTTTTTTTCCCTCCTTCTTTCCCAGAGTTATGAGGGAAATTTCAGCCCGCGGTGGAATATTTCGCCAGATTTTTTCCCTCCCCCTCTTCTTTTTTTTCCCTCCGTTCTCTCTTCCTCGACTTGACTTTTCAACTTTATTATTTTTTTCAGTAAGTGGGTCGCTTTTTTTTCTCCTATTTTTTTTTTGCTTCATATTTGTTGAGCGTGATTGGTTTTATGAGGTTAAGTTATGGTCTGTTATGTGCTCTCTCCTCTGTGTGTGTGTGTGTGTGTGTGTGTGTGTGTGTGTGTGTGTGTGTGTGTGTGTGTGTCGTTACGGTTGCTTCACTGATCGTGTTGAATTTTTTTTTTGGCTGATGTGGTTGTGATGTGGCCGCGGCGAGGGCTGAAAATCACGTGTTTTCTCCTCTACGTAAAGATGTGGCTTAGTGGTGAGGTAGTGTGGAGGATGTGGCAATGTGGAGTAGAGGATGGGACTATGTGGAGTTGCTGGTTCTATGTGATGATGATGTGTGGTGTGATGTGGCTGCATGTGGTTGAGGCTGTTTAGTGATGTTCCTTGATGTTCTGTGTATGATAATCTATTGTAGTGTGATGTGGAGATGGAGATTGAAGTGTCAGGTGGAGAAGAGGAATGAAGATAAAGCAGCAGTGTCTTAAACTATGAGGAGGTGGAGTAATGTGGAGTGGTGGAGTGATGGTCTGCCAGTATAATGTAGATGAACTCGTACGTTGTGTAGAGGTGAGGAGTAATGGAATGAAGGTGGATGGAGTGGTGAGGATGAGTGGAGTGAAAGATGATGTGGATTAGTTATTGAGTGTGGAGTCTTGAGTGGAATCGGGAACAGAAGCAAGACAAGTGGATGGAGGATGTGGAACGAGGAATACCGTAGTAGCGATCTCATGTTCAGTTTATCGTTGAGTGGAGTGGAGTGGAGTGGAGTGGAAGAAGAGAGAGGCAGGATCAGTGAAGCAAGGTGGAGTAGGGTGACTGTGAAGCGTGAAGCGTGTGCCCCGTTTCTAGAGTGTAAGGAAGACTGCAGTATGAAGCGTCTGTACCATATATACCGAAGTGTGCAAAGTGTAGCGAAGTGTATATGTATTGTATTTTGCTGTGTGGACGCAATGTATAGAAGGAGGGAGGGGGATATTCGAGAGCAAGGGAGGGAGAGTGAGGGAGAAAGGGAGGAAAAAAATAGAAAAATAGAGGGAAAATGAGGGTAAGTTGAGGAAAATTTAAAACGAGGTTGAATGTGAAATGGAGATATAGGAAAGGAAGAAGGAAATATCATAAAAAAGAATGTATGACTCGTTTTAAAGATTCCTCGCTTTAATATCTTTAAAAAAAACGCAAAAAAACATCAAAATACCAATACTTTTCTGTCCATCTCTTACTATCAATTTATTCAACGCTCACTCCTTCGGGTCTTCATATCCTAAAGTACTCCATCAACA
>NC_066546.1:13120893-13178393 GCF_024679095.1 Eriocheir sinensis | reverse complement strand
GCCTTGAGCGTCAGCAAGCAGCAGGGGACTTGACTGGAGCAACGCGCCTCTTGTCACGGGCAGTGAAGCCATGCTTGGAAAAAATATAACTTTTAAGCTTGTAAAGCCAATAACTGTTTGTCGCGCACTGGTCGGAAAGGCAACATATACTTTCGTGTTTTTATGCATAGATTGATATTAATTTCGTCCCGATAAAAAATTATACGTATTCCGATGAAGTTATCACAGCATACTTTTACATTTCCCTCAATATAATACTCAAAGATGGATTTAAAGAGAACATATACGTTTGGACAGATCACTGCACGGACATTCGCAGCAGTGGAAAACCTGAGTGTCGTTGTAGGAATGTTAACACAGACCTTCGTTTCTTTTATGCTTAGTTGACAAAAAGAAAAGGAGTGCATCATAGCGTGGATAGTGATTGTCAAAGAACGTCATTTTAGGCATGCGAGCTGAACCTACGAAAGAACGATCATTACCTTCACGTATATTATCAGAGAACGATTAAACAAACGTACACCATGCCTTGGATACTGAGCGTCCAAATATTTGTGGTGATAATTCCTGAACAAACAACTGTAATGGAGCTGCCTTTGGCCTTAGTACTATGTGAACTTAATTGATTATGTAACACTCCCTTATCGTGTAACGGTGTAAATAGGAAAGCAGTGATAGGATGAAAATAAAATACTGAAAGAAGAGAGGAAGAGGATAAGAAGATTGACTAGCTCTTTCTTGTACTTATGTTAAGGGTTTCTCTCTCTCTCTCTCTCTCTCTCTCTCTCTCTCTCATGACTGATTGGTAATGAGGGTGATTAGTGACACAATTACCCGTGATTCATCTGGGGGAGAGAGAGAGAGAGAGAGAGAGAGAGAGAGAGAGAGAGAGAGAGAGAGAGAGGAGAGGGAGAGGGAGAGAGAGAGAGAGAGAGAGAGAGAGAGAGAGAGAGAGAGAGAGAGGACGTATGTTTCTATCAGATTCCTGTTTATCTACTTAATCACTTAAATGTATGACCACTTATTGTAACACACACACACACACACACACACACACACACACACACACATCCTACCTACAACCACCATCATTTAAACACCTCCCCCTCCCCCTACCCCTCGCTATGCACTTTTCCTTTTCCATCCATCCCTTCTACCTTCATATATTATCTATCTTCACATTTTTACGTAGCTGACAGGAGGTTGCAGCTGCG
Organism: Eriocheir sinensis; assembly: GCF_024679095.1. Classification (NCBI taxonomy): domain Eukaryota; kingdom Metazoa; phylum Arthropoda; class Malacostraca; order Decapoda; family Varunidae; genus Eriocheir; species Eriocheir sinensis. Next base: position 13,177,179 of record NC_066546.1, on the reverse strand, counting down.
GGGTGGTGTGTGGGGTGGCGCTGGTGGTGGTCGTGGTGGTAGTGGTGGTGGTGGGTGGTGGTGGTTGGGCTTAGCTATATTTATCAACAGTCTTAGAGGAGAGTGATTGAAAAGCAAGAAACGTGAGAAGGACAAAGACTGAAATATTGCTGGTTTTCGAGAGACGGATGGCGGGGGATTTCAATAACAATAAGAGAGAGAGAGAGAGAGAGAGAGAGAGAGAGAGAGAGAGAGAGAGAGAGAGAGAGAGAGAGAGAGAGAGAGAGAGAGAGAGAGAGAGAGAGAGAGAGAGAGAGAGAGAGAGAGAGAGAGAGAGAGAGAGAGAGAGAGAGAGACAGACCCACCCCTTTAACATAGGTATACAAGGAAGAGCTAGTCCCTCTCTCATTTTCTTTCATTTTCTCATTTTCTTTCTTCCTTTCTTTCGTTCTTTCTTGCTTCCCCTCTCGTTCTTTATTTTTCATTTCCTTCTTTAATTGTTGTTTTCTCTATATTGCTGTTGCTTCTTTTCTTTCTTTTTTATTTTTATTTCTCTCCCTCTCTCTGCTTCCCTCCCTCCTTCCCCTTTTTCCCTTTCTCTCTCCTTTCCTCCCTTCTTCCTTTTTACAGTTTCTATCTCCTTCCCCTCCTCCCTCCTCCCCCCCTTCCCCTTTTTCCTCTCTTTCTCTTTCCTTTCCTTCTTCCTTTTCTCAATTTCTATCCTTCCCTTCCTTCCTCCTTTCCTTCCCCTCTTCCCTTTTTCCCTTCTGTCTCCTTCCCTCTCTACTTCCTTTTCTCTATTTTTATTTCCTCCCCTTCCTCCCTTCTTTCCTTCCCCCTCTTCTCTTTTTCCCTTTCTATCTCCTTCCCTCCCTTCTTCCTTTTCTCAATTTTTATCTCCTTCCCTTCCTCTCTCCTTTCCTCCCCCCCTTCCCTGCACCATCAACAACAGGAGGCAGAAGGTCCACTTTTGCCCCAGAAATGTTTAAGGGGAAGTAATTTTGCCGACTACTGAGTGTGTCTGTTGAGCCTTGAATAGAGGAGGGGAGAGAAGGAGGGAGGAAGGAACGGCTGGAAGGAGGAAAGGAGGGAGATAGAGGAAGATAGGGAAGGAGATGTAAATATAGGATGTAAGAATGGAGGGAAGAAAATGGAAAGGGAGGGAAAGGAGAGAAGGAAGATTGGATAAAAACAAGTAGGAGGAGGTAGGGAAGGAAATTTAAGGAAAGGATGCAAGAATTAAAATGAGGTAAGGAAATGAAGAAAAGGAAAGGAAAGGAGAGAAGGAAGATTGGATAGAACAGGGATAGGAAAGGAGGCAAGAAGAGTGGGAGACTCGGAAAGGAGGAGGAGGAGGAGGGAGAAAGGGAGAGAGAGAGGGAGAGAGAGCGAAGGAAGTGGATAAGATGTAAAGAATGGAAACGTAATGGGAAGTGAGGGAAGGAAAGGAGAGAAGGAAAAGTAATGAATAAGATAGAGATAAAAAGAAAGGATAAGGAAATGGAGATATAGGAAAGGAAGGAGGAAAGATCATAAAAAAGAATGTATGACTCGTTTTAAATATTCCTCGCTATAATTCCTTCCTAAAAAAAAAAAAAACATCACAATAGCAATACTTTCCTGTCCAGCTCTAACCATCAATATATTCAACGCTCACTCCTTCGGTTCTTCAAATCTTTAAGTACTCCATCAACATGTCCAATATTAATCACTAAGCTCATTTAAATACTACAATTAGTCTACCACGAAGTCTACGCCCTCTAGAAAAATCAAAATTAACCTTCATTCTTTTCTCTCTCTGAACCGCAAGTTTCCAAAGAGGGGGAGGACGCGAAAGTAGGGCGAGAAAAAAGGGAAGGATTAAAGAGAAATATAGTGGGAAGAGAATGCCGAGATAGAGGATGAATGGAAGGAAGGAGAGATAGACAGGGAATGATATAATTGATACGCGAGGGAGGAAGGAGAGTGAAGGAAAGGACGCAGAGAAAGGAAAAGAAGGGGAAGAAAATGTCGTAAAAAACAGAAAATACAAGGCGTAGCAAAATGAATGAAAGAAGGAAAATAGAAAAAAAAGAAGTAAAGAGAGGGGAATAGGGAAGGAGGATGAAGGTATAGAGAGGAGAGAAAAGAAGACGGAGAGGAGAAATCAGTAAGAAGGAAGGTGAATTGGAAAGTGGAAGAAGAGGAGGGAAAAGAGAGACAGAAGGAAGGATAGACATAAGGAAAGAAAATAATGGGAGAAGGAACTTGCGAGAGGGAAACTTTTAAGGAGAAAGTATTTGATATAAAAAAAGACAACAGAAGAAAAGAAGAAAGGCGAAATGAAAAGGGAAATGAGAAAAAAAAAAACATGGAACCAAAGGAAGGAAATTGATGTTTTTAAGAAGGTGGAAGATGAATGAAGGATAAGTGTGAGAGGAGGAGGAGGAGGAGGAGGAAGAAGAGGACGAGGGAGAAGGAGGAGGAAGAGGAGGACGAGAATGAGTACGAGGACAAGGAGGAAGAGGAGGAAGAGGAGGACGAGGTTGAGTACGAGGAGGAGGGAGGAGGAGAAGGAGAATGGATGAGGAAGCGAAGAAAAGAAGGAAGGAAAGAAAGATGAAAGGGTATTTAGTCATCGGATAAGGGAGGAAGAGAGGAGAGAACTAACAGAAAAAATAAGAAGAGGAGCAGAGAAAAAGAAATGAAAAAAAAGAGGAAGAGAGGGGAGGAGGTAAAAAGAGGAAGAGACAATTTGTGGGAGAACGAAGGAGGAAGAAAAACAGGAAACAAGAATCTGAGAAAAAGGAAAAAGAGAGGAAGTTAAGAGATTTGGATATCGGAGGGGAGAAGAAGGAAAACGAGAAAATAAGAACGAATAGACAAAGTAAAAGAAAAAAAAAGAAAATAAGAAATGATGAGAGCGAGAAAGAGGAAGAAGAGAAAGAAACAAGTAAAATAACAAAGAATGATAGATTGAAAGACGGAAGAAGAGGAGGAAGAAAGAGAAAGGAAAACGAAACATAGGGAAGAAAAAAGAAGGGAAAGGTGGAGAGGTAGAGAATGATAGGTAAAGAAAATGAAGGAGAAAAAAATAAGAAGGAAGAGAAAAAATGGAAAATGAGGGACAAGTAACCAAAAGGAGAGAATGAGGAGGAGGAGGAAGAGGAAAAGAAGATGGAGAAGCAGAAAGGAGAGAAAGAGGAGGAAGATGTAAGACTGAAGAATGGAGGGAGATAACAAAAAAAAAATGAGGAAGGAAGGAGAGAAAAGTTGATGAAAGAAGGGGAAGAGAAGTTGAGGAATAGAAGAGGAGGAGAGAAGCACAAGTTAAATAGGAGAAAAGTTCAACACTGTGAATGTAAGAGGAGAAAGAGGAATGGAGGAAGGAAGGAAGAAGCAGGAGAGAAGAAGGAGAAACAATAGAGAAAGGAGGAAGAACTAAAAAATGACAGAGGAGGAGAAGAACACGAGGGAAGAACAATAATGGAGTGCAGGAAGAAGAGAGGAAGAGGGGAAGAAGAAGATGAACACTGAGATAACCAAGACAGAAGAAGAGACGAAATACAGGAAACAAAAAAAAATTCAAAAGATGATAAAATGAGAAGGAGAGGGGGAGAAGAGAGAAAAAGATGGAGAGGGTGAAGGAGGGAAGAGGAAGGAAAAAACAGGATAGAAGGAGAAACAAAGGAATAAATGAGGAGCAGAGAGAAACTGGATAAAGAAAAAAGGATATTGGAGAGATGGATAGAGAGGATAGAACCAGGAGAGAAGGAGAGAAAGAATTGAGAAGCAAAAGAAAATGTGAAATATGAGAATGAGGAGAGAACGACTTGGAGAGAAGAAGAAGGATGGAGGAAAAGGTGGAATGAGAGGAGAACGAGGAACTGAGAAAGATAACAGAGAACAGAATGGAGGAGACAGAGAAAATTTGAAATAAAACAAAGAGAATGAGGAAGAAGCAGAAGGAGGGAAGAAGAAGGATAGAGGAGAGGTAGAAAGAGAGGAAGAAAGAGGGAAGTAGAACAGAGGATCAAAACAGAATGAGGGAGGAAACGAAGGAGGGAAGGAGGAGAGATGAATAGAAAGAAAGAAGAAGGGAAGAAGGAGAAAGACGCAGTGGAAAAAATGAGGGATAAGAGGAGAGAGGAACAGGAGGAAGATAACGGAAGGAAAGAATGGGAAGGAATGGGAAACAAGCATGGCGGAAAGTGAAACAGAGTGACAGGGGGGAAAAAATCTGACAGGAAAAGGAAAAAAGAGGAACAGGAGGGAAGAAGGGAATAGGAGAGGTGCATAAAGGAACAGGAGGAAGATAACGGAAGGAAAGAAGGGGAAGGAAGGAGAAACAAGCATGGCGGAAAATGAAACAGAGTGAGAGGGAAAAAAAATATGACAGGAAGAAGAAAAAAAAAGAGGAAAAGGAGAGAGTTAGAGAATGAGTTAGAGGAGGCAAGATTGATGTAGATAAAGGAGAGAAACAGATCAGAATGGAGGTAAATTGGACAAACACGGAGGAAGGAGAAAGGAAAAGAGACGGAAAAAAGAGGTAAAGAGAAAATTCGAAATATGACAAAGAGAATGAGCGAAGAGGAGGAGTAAGAGGGAGGGAGGAGTAGGAGGAGAGGTGGATGAAGGAAGAAGGGAGGCAGGATTGATGCAGCAGGATTAGAGAAACAAAACAGAAAAGACAAACTCGAGGGAAACTAAACAAAAAGAAAACAAAAGATTACAAAACAAGAAGACAAGGAGCATGATGATGATGATGATGAGAAATAGGAAATAAAGAAGGAGAACGAGAAATAAGATCAGAAAAGCAGGGAAGTAGAAGAGAAGATAAGACTGTACGAAAAATGGAATACTTCAAAACATGACAGAGAGAGAAGGAGAGGATGAGAAGGAAGAGGAGGAGGAGGAGGAGGGAGAGGGGACGGCGGAAGCAGGGACCAGGTAGGGAGGCAGGGTCGGTTCATGGAAGGGCGCGGTGTTTGATGAATAAATATAACCGGTTGCCGAGGTTAGGGGGAAAAGTGAAGAGCTGTCCCTGGCCCGGGCGGATAAAATAGAGGAATTATAAAATGCAGAGAGCGATAAAGGCGGTGCAGGAAGAGACGAATAAAAGGAATAAGGGTAAACACAACAGACCAAGGGGAAGCAGATTAATACCGCGGAGAAAGATAATACGAAGAAAATGAAGAAAAACGTGAAAAGTGAAAAAGATGCAATGGCGGAGAAACTTAATATCGAGAGAGAGAGAGAGAGAGAGAGAGAGAGAGAGAGAGAGAGAGAGGGAGAGAGGAGGGAGAGGGGGGTCAACTAAGAATATAAGAAGAGTAAAAGAAAGAAATTAGGGAAAGAAAGGAAGGAAGAGGAGAAGAAGAGCAAGAAAATAGAAAGATAGACGAGACAGAGAGAGAGAGAGAGAGAGAGAGAGAGAGAGAGAGAGAGAGAGAGAGAGAGAGAGAGAGAGAGAGAGAGAGAGCGAGAGCGAGAGACCGAGACCGAGACCGAGAGAGAAAAACTGTTGTGTGTGTTAATAAATTAAGAAAAACGAGAGGAAGAAATATCCCACCGACTCAATACCGAAAGAGAGAAAAGGAGAGGGAGAGAAAGAGAGAAAGGGAGAATAAGAAAAAAAAAAGAAATGTGTAAATGAAGGACATAGAGAGGAAGGGGTAAAGGGCGAGGAATGAGGTGGAAAGGAAAGATAATGGACGAACGAACGAGGAAAATGAAGACAACAACAACATCGAAACTCAAACAGGAAGAGGAAAGTGAACCGGAAAATGCCGCCAAACTTTATGGATTTGATATTTTTAGTTTTGGGTGTATTTTTTATTTATTTATTTGTTTGTTTATTTATTTATGTTTGTTTTTATTCGCTGGTTCGTGTTTGGAGGGGGAGAGAGAGAGAGAGAGAGAGAGAGAGAGAGAGAGAGAGAGAGAGAGAGAGAGAGAGAGAGAGAGAGAGAGAGAGAGAGAGAGAGAGAGAGAGAGAGAGAGAGAGAGAGAGAGAGAGAGAGAGAGAGAGAGAGAGAGAGAGATAGAGAGAGAGAGATGAGAGAACGAGAGAATGAGAGGGAACGAGAGAAAAGAAAGAGAGAGAATGAGAGAGAGAGAGAGAGAGAGAGAGAGAGAGAGAGAGAGAGAGAGAGAGAGAGAGAGAGAGAGAGAGAGAGAGAGAGAGAGAGAGAGAGAGAGAGAGAGAGAGAGAGAGAGAGAGAGAGAGAGAGAGAGAGAGAGAGAGAGAGAGAGAGAGAGAGAGAGAGAGAAGATGGACGACTCCCACAAAGTCCTCAAGTGACTTAACAAATTAAACTTGAAAAATACTTACCTCGGAACAGTCTGGAGGAGGAGGAGGAGGAGGAGGAGGAGGAGGAGGAGGAGGAGGGTGCTTAAGTCGATAGAGTTTAATAAGACTGGCGAAGAAGATGAGGTGGAAGGGGAGGAAGAGAATGAGGAGGAAAATGAGGTGGAAGGAAAAAGGAGAGAAAGAGGAAAAAACGAAAATGTCATGGTGTGTGTGTGTGTGTGTGTGTGTGTGTGTGTGTGTGTGTGTGTGTGTGTGTGTGTGTGTGTGTGTGTGTGTGCTGAGAGAGGGAAAAAGCTTGAAAAAGAGAGATTAGAATGTTTATAAAGCACTATATTCAATAACCACAATGAGGGTCTTTGATAATTAATCTCTCTCTCTCTCTCTCTCTATCCATTTTTATATATCTATCTATTTATTACCATATACATAATTACCATAGCCAGTGTTGCCAAAAAAGAGGCGTTACAACAGAAAGAAACATAAGAAATAGCAGATGTTGAAAGAGGAAGAGGGATGGAAAGAGGAACAAGAGGAGGAAGAGGAGGAAGTAGTAGTAGTAGTAGTAGTAGTAGTAGGTGAAGAAGAAGGAATAGAAGTAGGAATCAAAAGAGGGAAGAGGTGGAAGAGGTGGAAGAGGTGGAAGGACTGAAGAGACGGGACATGGGAGAGTTTAGGATTACAGGAACTGGGAAAGATGATATAGCAATACGAGAAGATCTTCCGCCACTTCAGATGCTGGACGAGTTTGAGCTGTGTCGTCAACCTGATATCTTTATTGGGCTTTTTTATTCATATTTTCACTACCTTTATTGCGGGCGAGTCTTGTATCGCCTCCCGTCGCCTCAATATCATCTCAGAACTTTCCGGTAGTCGTGTAATTTTAAAAGTATCCTGGAACATTATCCGTAAGAGGGGAAGCCTGAGCTACGCAATATTAACTACTAAGAAATATTTCCTGTCCTCTCTTCTTGCTTATGATATTTATTCCTATTTTATCTCCTCTATTCCATCTTTATCCTGTCTTTCTCTCTTCTTTGTTCTCCTCTCACTCTCTATCTCCTTCTTTCTTTATTTTCTCCCTCATTTTGTCTCTCTTTCCTGCTTCTCTCTACCTCGTCCTCCGTTCATTCCACTTTTTTTTTTGTCTTTTCCTTTTTTTTCATATTTGCTTTTCATTCTTATTTTTTCCTTTTTTTCTTGTTTTCATTTCCTGTCCCCTTCTGTCTGTCTTTTTTCATCTTTGCTTTTCATTCTTATCTTTTTCTTTCCTTCCTTTTTTCCTTGTTTTCATTTCCTATCTCCGTCTGTCTGTCTTTTTTGCATCTTTACTTTCCTTTTTCTTTCGTTTTCCTGTTTTTTTCTTTTCCATTTTTTCCTGTTTTCATTTCCTATCTCCGTCTGTCTGTCTTTTTTGCATCTTTCCTTTTTCTTTCATTTTCCTGTTTTTCTTTTCATTTTTTTCTTGTTTTCATTTTCTATCTCCTTCTGTCTCTTTTTTTCATATTTACTTTCCTTTCTCTTTCATTTTCCTGTTTTTTATCTTCCTTTTCTCCTGTTTTCATTTTCTATCTCCTTCTGTCTCTGTAAATGCGACCTCTCTGTACAATACTTCCGCTATCATTATAAGTACAGAAGTAGCGACTGTAGCGTTTATTTTGTGTATATTTATTTGCCTTTGAGTTGCCTCCTTTACTTTAAACAAGGAAAAAAAAATACTTGAAAATTTAAACCCACGATCGCCGACTGTAATTTTCTTTGCCGGTCATTATATTTTATTCGTTTCCATCTGAAGTGTTTTATTGTTTTCCCGAAGGGTCGCGGGACAAGTCGAAGCCCTCCAGGGAATCGACTTCTTTTAGGTCAATAGCTGTTTAATGTCTTGATCCAATATGTCGATCCTTCTATATATTTGACTATCTATCTGCTGTCTATCTACCTATCTGTTTATCTATCTGTCCATTTATCTGTCTATCTACTATCGATTATGTAAGTATATGCATCTCAGTTCATCCATCTATCTGTCTAAATCAGTGTTGGATAATTTTAATATCGATTTCAGTCAATTCCTATTTGAAGATAAGCCAGTAATAAATAATTCAGTTGTAATTAAATTATAATAATAAAGGGTCCGCTACATGAGTAATTTTAATAAAAGGGGTCCGCTGCACAAAAAAGTTTAAGAAACACTGGTCTAAATGTCTGTCTATCTATCGTTATCTCTAAATATCTATCTATCTCCGAGGAAGAAGAGGAGGAGGAGGAGAAAGAGGAGAAGGAAGAGGATTAGGAGGAGGAGGAAGAGGAAAAGGAGGAAGAAGAAGATGAGGAAGAAGAGGAAGAGGAGGAGGAGGAGGAGGAGGAGGAGGAGGAGTTGGAGGAGGAAGAAGAAAAGGAAGAGGAGGAGGACGAGGAGGAAGAGGAGGTGTAAGCTTTCAGAATATCCATTATAAAGATATATCGGTATTCTGTTGCTCAAGAGAGAGAGAGAGAGAGAGAGAGAGAGAGAGAGAGAGAGAGAGAGAGAGAGAGAGAGAGAGAGAGAGAGAGAGAGAGAGAGAGAAGAGAAGAGAAGAGAAACGCAATAATCGTTGTGAGACACGCGTAAACGAGATAAACTGAGAGAGAAAAGAAGATTTAAATTAACTTCCAGGGAGATAAAAACAAAATGAAAGAGGGAGAGAGAGAAAGGGAGAGAAAAAGAGAGACGTGAAGAGGAGATAGTTAAGGGGAGAAGGATGGAGAAGAGGAGATGAAAAAAGAGATAACTACGAAAAAAAGGAAAGGAAGGAGATGATAGAGAAACAAAATGAAACGATGAGAGAGAGAGAGAGAGAGAGAGAGAGAGAGAGGGAGAGGGAGAGGGAGAGAGAGAATATATATCCGCTATGAAACTCAGATTCAATCAAAACTCCCCGTCCGTCCGTCATCAGAGCACAGTTTTATGGCGCCTTTCCAGTGTGTCTTCCCTCGGCCAGCATATTTTTTCCCTCCCTTCCCTCCTCTCCTTCCCGTCCTTCCCCTCCTATCCCTTCCCCTCCTTCCCTTTCCTTATGATCCTACCCCTCCTTCCCCTCCTCTTTCCTCCCCTCCGTCCCCTCCTACTCCCACCTCTCCTTCCTCCTCCTTTCCCTACATTCCCTTCCTTCTCCTCCTTCCCTCTCTTCTGTCCCCTCCTATCCCTTCTCCTCCTTCCCCTTCTCCCTCTCCTTCCCTTTCCTTCTCCTCCTATCCCTCCTTCCCCTCCTCTTTCCTTCCCTCCGTCCCACTCCTTCCCCTTTCCCTCCTCTCCTTCCCATACATCCCCTTCCATCTCCTCCTCCTCCTCTACTTCCCCTCCGCCTCCTCCTTCGCCTTCTACCCCTCCTTCCCCCCTTCCCTCCGTCCTATCCTTCCGCCCCCTTTTCCCTTCCCTCTGCCTCCCCTCCTCCGCTCCCTAACTCCCTCCCCTCCGCCCCTTGCTCCCTCGCGTCCGTCAGATCGAGGGTTGATCTGCCCACTCGAAGGTTTAACTCTCCTTAATCTGGTGAAATGTGTTCCAACTCTTGTTTTTTGGTCTGTCTGTTTTTTATTTTATTTCTGTCAGTTTTGTAGTATTTTTTTATTCGCTTTCCCGCTTTCTCTTTTGTTTGTTTGTCTCTTATCATCTGTTTTCTATGTGTTTTTTTGTTATTGCGTTTTTATTCCTTTTTCTTTTTTCTTCTTTTTATTCCTCGTGGTTATTTTTTCTTTCTCTTCCTTCCAGTATATTCTAATTTTTCGCTTTTTATCTCTCTGGGTTTTCTCTTTTCTTCCTTTATATTTCCTTCTCACAAATTTTCTTTCCGTTCCTCTTCTTTCTTACCGTTCTTATCCGTTTTTTTTTACTTTTTCCTTTCATATATTTTTCATGTATTTTAGTTTTCCGCTAACTTCATTAATTTTATTTTTCCCCTTTTTCTCAAGTTTGTTTTTCTCTTCATTTTTTCATTCTTGTTCTTTTTTCGTGTTTTTTCCGTTTTTCGTCTTTGCTTTTCGATTTCTTACCTTTTCCAGTTTTTCCTTTTTCTTTGTTTTCATTTCCTATCCCTTTCTCTCTCTCTTCGATTCCGTCACTTTTTTTTTAATTTTTCTTCCTTGTCATATCAACCATGTAATGTTTTTCCTTCGTTTTCCTTTTCTCTTCATATGTTTTTCTTTTCCTTTCCCTTTACTTTCTTTTCTTGCCGTGTTCCTCTCATATCTTCTCTTCCAACACTTTCTTATTTTTCTCTTCTTGTGTTTTTGGGTTTTCTCTTTTCTTCCTTTATATCTCCTTCCTTCAATTTACTTTCCATTCTTCTTCTTTGTTATCGTTGTTATCCATTTTTTTTCACTTTTTTCTTTCATATATTTTTGTTTTGTATTTTTCTTTTTTGGTTTTATATATTTCCGTTTTCAGCTTCCCTTATTTTCGCTCTTTTGGTTTTATTACAATTTCTTTCCTCTATCATTGTTGCTATTTCTTGATCCTTTTCCTGTGCTTATATTTTCTCTCCCGTGATTCTGTTCCATATTTTTTTTTCGTAAAAGCGAAATATAATTACTTCAGGGTCTTAGCAGCGAGGTATTCATATAACTCATATTTCGAAATAATTGCGTTTTGCGTTTTTTAATTTGCATTTTTATGGAAAAACGCGAGGTTGTCTTGAAGAGTTAAATTGGTCTGTATTTTTTGAGGGCATCTTTTTCCTCTTTTCACAGAACCATTAAGTGCTTTTTTTCATCCTTACGTGGAACTCCGTGATTATTCCTCCTTTCACTTTAAAAAAAAAATATATTCCGCTTCTTTTATCCCATTTTTCCTATTGATGAAAAATGGCGCGTAATTTCAGTAGACTTTCGGCACTTTCCGCCTGAGTTACTGCCGGCCGGAAAGTTGGCGTGTTCGGGTGTTCTGCTCGCATGTTCGGGTGTAGTGTCGGGGTGTTCGGTGTAGCAGTAGTAGTAGTAGTAGTAGTAGTAGTAGTAGTAGTAGTAGTAGAAGTAGCAAAACACCTCTCTACCCGAAATTGATCTCTTTTTTTTATGACCTCTCTGGTGGGCTTTTTTGTTGCTATTTTGGGTGTTCTGTGTTCGTAGTGTCGGGGTTCCTTGTAGTAGTAGTAGTAGTAGTAGTAGTAGTAGTAGTAAAAAACCTCTCCACCCGAAATTGATCTCTATTTTGGTCCCTCTGGCGGGCTTTTATGTTTTTATTTTTGTTTTTTGCTTTTTTTGTTGCTGTTTTATTTTTTCAAGCTGCCTCCTGTGCCGTAAAATAAGTGTCGGGGTGCTCGGGTGTTCTGTCAGTGTTGAGGTGTGTTCTGCCGGGGTGGTCAGTGTGTTTTGTCGGCGGGTTCGAGTGTAATGTTGAGGTGCCCCGTTTAGTGTCCGCGAGCGCCGCCAGGGTAGTGTGGCGCTGCAGCACGTCAGATTACCCAGGCGTATTATTATGCATTGTTTAATTAAAATGTTGATCTCTTTAAATTATTTCTATCTAGGTTAAATTTCTCCCTTCGCCATACATGATAATATATGTTAATGATAGTGATGATAATAGTAGCAGTAGTAGTAGTAGTAGTAGTAGTAGTAGTAGTAGTAGTAGCAGTAGTAGTAGTAGTAGTAGTAGTAGTAGCAAGAGTTGAAAGAAAATAAATAAAAAAGAAAGTATAGGTAATATTAGCCTTAATACTAACAATAATAATAACCAATAACCTTAATTACACTTAAATCAAATGACTTCCGGTAATTATCCACGTCAATCAGGCTAAATACACACTCACATCCCTAATGAAGACCTAGAAAGGGATAAAAAGACAGGCAGAATAATAGCTCATCTTTTACCCATTTTTCCCAGCGAGAGGCAATGAGTATTTTTCCCCGGGACTGGCAATAACTATTTTCCCAGGGCGAGGCAATGGCATATATTTCCTCCGATGGGTCTCTTCCCCTCGCATGAATAATATACTACCAGTTAGTCAGATTTTTCTCCCCACTTTTTTCCGTCCCTTTCTGCGGGGTCTGAAATATTTTAGTGCCGTGTTTCATTCTAAGCAGATTGCAGCTGAAGGAATAATATTGTGTAGGGCGAGGCAGGAGCGAGGGAGTAGAGGAAGGGTTGTGTTTTTTGTTAATGTTATTGCTGCTGCTGTGTTTGGGGTATATGATGTTGTTTTGGTTGTTATTTTGTTCGTGTTTTTGGTCATATCGTATTGCCATAACTACTACTACTACTACTACTACTACTACTACTACTACTACTACCACTTTTTTATTACTACTACTACTACATAAAAGATACCTCCACCCATGTTAATTTTCCCGACACTACTACTACTACTACTACTAATAATAATAATAATAATTACTATAACCATCACCTATTATTATTATGCTAGATATCAGACCTAGTTAACCGTACACAACGACCAATTAGTGTGTGTGTGTGTGTGTGTGTGTGTGTGTGTGTGTGTGTGTGTGTCTAATTAGATAGCAAGGCGAGTATATCCCAGATCACACCCACGCTTAGGGCGGAATGAACCTGCTGGGGATACAGAGAAGGGATTTGCTAGGGCGGTGTGTGTGTGTGGGGGGGGGGGAGGGAGCGGTGGAAGTAGATGGAGGTGAGGGACGGAGAGAGAGGCTAAAACAGGGCGAGGCAGATAATGGAAATAAGAGACAGGAGTGAAAGTGTGAGAAGAGTAGTGATGTGAAAATGGGAATTAGCTCGTGGCAATGAGTGGTAGGGAAGGAAATGTGAAAGGAAATGCTTGTAAATGGTGGATTATGTGTCTTGTGCTTGCCAAAGTATAAAAGAGTAATATAAAAGTTTAAAAAAGATTACACTGTCAGTCATATCTACGTATACAATTCTAATCATACTTTACCTAAAACATACATTAAAACATACATTGCTGATATTCCTGTGTGCCGCCTTCTTTTACAGCAGTTAAATCCTATTCAATATCCTGATACTTGATGAAATGGATGGAATGGAATGAAGTGGATAGGACTAATGGAAGTGGCGGAACAGGTGAGTGAAATTGGGTTTAACTGATGAAAATAGGGAAGGAAATGAGTGGAAATAAGTAGGCCTGATTGGAAATGGGTGAGGAAGTAGGTAGAAGCAGGTAGGACTGATGGAACTGGTTGAGGAAATGGGTGGGAAGGTGTGTAGGACTGATGGAACTGGTTGAGGAGATGGTTGGAAAGGTGTGTAGGACTTATAGAAATGGTTGAGGAGATGGGGAGACATTACTAGGGCTGACAGAAATAGGGAGGGGGTTGTTGAAAATGGTTAAGACTGATTATAATGCGGGGGAAGTGGGTGAAGATAGGCAATGTCAGTCTTTAAAATAGAAGAGGACATCTGTGTTAGGAGGAGGAAGGAATGGGTAACTGAAAGGAGGGAGGAAATGGCTTATAGAAATGTGATTGTAAGTGTTGAAACTGAGTGATGGAGGGGAGAGAGAGAGAGAGAGAGAGAGAGAGCAAATCCTGAAAATGAATGACAGAACTATGACCGTAAATGATAGGCATGAATGACGATAGTAAATAACAGACTAATGAACTGAAGGACAAATGAGAGACGGAGTGCCAGAAATGAATAACAGAAACGATAAAAATGGATAAAGTTGGAAGGTCATACACCCATCAATCTCTCTTTAATTAACACACGCAACACATAGATATTAAAACGTATATTGCAAGTGTACTGATGACCGTTACAATACGAATACTTTAATGACAAGCTGTTGGGTGCATTAGAAAAACGAATCTGACAGGACATTACGACAAACTAGAGAAATTATAATGCCCCCAAAAATATAGTGAATTCAACTGCAGTAAAATCCCTTATTTGCATATTAAATTGCATGACTGTGATCGATATACAGGATGAGGAGGAGAGTGGAACAGATTTATATACATGGAAGTTAGAGGACACAGGTGGAACAGTGGAAAAAAGTATATGGAAGGGATAGGACGAAGGTGGAAGAGTGTAAAAATATATGGAAAGAAGGAGACGAGTGGAACAGGGCAGTGGTATATGAAGGGAAGAGGAGGTGAGTGGAGAAGTGGAAAGGGGTATGATTGCAAGAGTAAATTAGTGGAACAGTGGAATAGTGTATGGAGGAAAGAGGAGCCAATTGGAACAGTGGAAGAGTATATGGAGAGAAAAGAAATAAGGTGGAACACGGCAGAAGTTTTTGTAGCCAAGAGGAAGCAAGTGGAACAGGGCAAAAGTATATGGGAGGAAGAGGTCTCAGGTGGAACGATGGAAAAGTATGTGGAACCAAGTGGAGGCCGTGGGGTGGAACGGTGCAAAACTAAGCGCAAATGGGCCGCGGTTCATCTTCGTCCATCTCCATATACAAGAGTTTGTTTACGATCCGCTGCTGTATAGAGATTGGAAAATGTATCTTGGTTATTCATGTGAGTGTTTGTGTGTGTGTGTGTGTGTGTGTGTATGTGTGTGTGTGTGTGTGTGTGTGTGTGTGTGTGTGTGTGTGTGTGTGTGTGTGTGTGTGTGTTCATCTCTCTCTCTCTCTCTCTCTCTCTCTCTCTCTCTCTCTCTCTCTCTCTCTCTCTCTCTCTCTCTCTCTCCTCCCTCCTCCTCCTCGATTAGTTTAGCTCACCCAACTGATATTATTTTGGTGATCAGATTTAATATATTTATTCGATTTGGCCTTTACTTAACTGCTTATCTTCTTCTTTTTCTTTTTCTTCTTCTTCTTCTTCTTCTTCTTCTTCTTCTTCTTCTTCATTTACTCATCGGGTTGGAACCTAAAGGACCGAACAACGTCACCAGGATGAGAAAAGTTAAAGGGACGCTGTTTACCTCTCCTCCGATTACCGTGTGTGTGTGTGTGTGTGTGTGTGTGTGTGTGTGTGTGTGTGTGTGTGTGTGTGTGTGTGTGTGTGTGTGTGTGTGTGTGTGTGTAACTGATTGCATGATGTGTGTGTGTTTTCCTTTACCCTTTTTATCCTCTTTCCCATCAGTCTTCCTCTTCCTCTTTCCTCATCCTTTTTCCTCTTCCTTGATTCCGGTTAACCTTACTTCCTTAACCCTCCCCCTTTCTCTCTCTCTCTCTCTCTCTCTCTCTCTCTCTCTCCCATTAGTCATTTTCCTTTATTTTCCTTCCCTCATTTTCACTTTTCTCTCTCTCTCTCCCTTCCTTCCAATTTTCTTTCCTTACCCTTCTCCGTCCCCCTTCCCTCCCTCGTAGTGACTAGTGCTCCTCGTGACGTTCTTTCTCTCGTACTTGTTGGACGTTCTGTATCAGGGGTCGAAATGGACACGGCAGTCGAACATGTGTCACGGGGGAAGGTTATGGAGTGTCACGGTGATCTATGGGGCCAGTTTGCTTTGTTTTGTGTTGTTTTGTTTCGTCCTTTTTTTTAGGGGGTAAGGAAGAAGGGGTGGGTGGGTGGGTGTCTTTATATAATGTCCTTGTGTTTGTTTGTCTGTGATCAATGGGTAGTGTTTGTTTTCGTTTGTTTGTATTGTTTTCTTGAGGGTGGAGAAGTGTGTGTGTGTGTGTGTGTGTGTGTGTGTGTGTGTGTGTGTGTGTGTGTGTGTGTGTGTGTGTGTGTGTGTGTGTGTGTGTGTGTGTGTTTGTTTGTTTTGCGTTTGTTCGTCAGTGTGTTTGTTTGATGCGGATTTATGGGTACTTTTTGGTTTTCAGTTTAGTTTCATTTCCTGTTTTTTTGGGCGGTGTGTGACTTTGTATATGTTGTTGTGTGCGTTCGTTTGTTTGTGTGCGGTGTTTATTGGTGTTTTTTTATGTGGTGTGTGTGTGTGTGTGTGTGTGTGTGTGTGTGTGTGTGTGTGTGTGTGTGCAATACCAACCTTTTATATTTTTTCAACTATATATTTGTTTATTTTGTGGCTGTTTTTTTATCCCTTTTATCATTTAACTTCTTTTTCTCTTCGTTTCATATTTTCCTGTTGTTGTTCCTTCTTTCTTGTTTACCTTACAGTTGGGATGTGTTGTTCTTTCCTCTCTTTTAGATTTTTTGTGTATCGTATATCATTTACATCGTTATCATTCAACATCATTTTATTATCTTCTATCATCGTATTATCACGTATTATTTGTCTTGTTTTGTATTTATTCTAATTATCATTGTATTATTTGTTTCCATCCATGCGAGATTTTTTTTAGTTTTTCCCCATTACATTTTTTTTTGTACTGCATATCATTTGCTTCCATATAACGCGAATTTCTTTTACACTGTTTTTCCCATTAGATTTTTTTATTTGTACTGCATATCATTTACTTCCATATAATTGCCTCGTTCTTTTATCACTTTTATTACAGCCGAGCCGATTTGAATAACATTTTTTTACACGCTATGAAGTATAATGGCGGCAGCAATTTCAGTTTCATCTAATACGGGTTTGTGTATTTTTTCGGTCTCCACGCGTGTAGCTCAATACCGATGATGAATAATTTCTATATCCAAATTTTTTCTCATTTTCAAATAGTGATGGTGCTCGTATTGCAGTGTGGCGCTCTGTGTGTTGCTGCCGGGCTTTGTGTGTTGTGTGTGTTTGCGTTGCTTTGCGTCGCTTGGGGATGATCAGGGAATCGATGCTGGAGTGATTTTTGCTATGTATTTTTTTATGTGTGTGAATTTCTGTGTTCTGTGTGTTATTCTCGGGTTTTGTGTGTGTCGTGTGTTTCTGCGTTGTGTTGCGTAGGGAATCAATACTGGAGTGATTTTTGTTATGTTTTTTTTTTTTTTATGTGTGTGTGTGTGTGTGTGTGTGTGTGTGTGTGTGTGAATTTTGTTGTCGCTTCCTGTGTGCTGTTTGCCTTGGGGTTTGGTGTTATGTTGTGGTGGTTGTGTTGGTTCAATATTGTGGAGGTGTTGCATTTGTGTTTTAGGGATAATGTGGTGCTTAGAGCGGTGTATTTAGTGGTGCTGTGTGGTGTTATACTGTTCACTGGGATGTAATTGTGTTCTGGTGTTGCTTTCCTCGTGTTGTTGAGGGTGTTGTTGCCTTGTGTTGTATAGATAGTTGTGGTTTCATGTATGTAGTTTTGCAGTTGTTTGTTTTGGTATTATCGTGTTAACTTTTCGTTGTGTTGCTGAGTGCGGTATCGGTCGGTGTTCTGTTGCTGTATTACTTGTGTTGTTGATGTTATTGGCTTGTGGTGTTGTTGTATATATAGTCATGATGTTATAGTTCGAATGTTTTACTTGTGTTGAGGATGTTGTTTCCCTTTGGTGTTACGTATATCGCTATGCTGATGTTGCAGTCCTCATATTATTGTGTTGAAGGTGTTTGCCTCGTGTTGCTGTTGTGTAAAGTTATGCTATTGTTATAATTTCCGGTTACTGTGTTGTTATCTTTTCGCTGTGTTGCCATTAACGGTGTCGGCCAATACAACATTTTTCCCCGCCAGGCCCGAGCGGCACATCCCAGGTGGCCGGAGGTATCATAACGCTCAATTTCCTTCAATAACAATACAAATAAAGAATAACCCCGCGGTATTATATGCACGCGCGCCCGACCACTGCTTCCATTCCGCGGCCATTCAGAGGCAGTTCTGCTTAATCGTATTTTGAGGTGCGTTAGGTGAGGTTTTATTATGCTGGGTTGGATGGCGGTGTTGGGTGAGGGCGGTTGGGTGAGGATGGGTGACTGAGTTGACTATTTTTGTAGTGGGTGAGGATGATGTGGGTGTTAGTGAAGGCGCTGGGTGAGGTTAGTTAGATAATGTTATTTAATTTAGGTTAGGTTATGAGGTTAGGATTTTGGTTTAGGTTATTTTGGTGGGCGAGTGAGTGAAAGGGGTTGTGTGACAGAGAGGAGGATGTTCGTGTTGGGTGAGGACGATTGGGTGACTGAGATGAGGGTTTTTGTATTGGGTGAGGTGGTTGGATGAGAGTTGAGTATGGTGAGTTACAGTGTTTGGGTGACAGGCGTGATAGATATGGTGGTGGTTACTGGTGGCTGGGTGATAAAGATAAAGGTTTTCGTGGTGGGTGAGGTAGTTGGATGAGAGATTAAGATGATGGGTGAGGTTGTTTGGATGACAGGCGTGAGAGTTTTGGTGGTGGTTACTGGTGGCTGGGTGATAAAGATAAAGGTTTTCGTGATGGGTGAGGTAGTTGGATGAGAGATTAGGGTGATGGGTGAGGTTGGTTGGGTGACGAGCTGAGGGTTATCGTGTGGGGTGAGTGTGGGAGGGGTGGAGTCAAAGTGTGTGTGTGGGGTGGGTGGGAATGAGGTTAAGTATGGGTCTGGTTGAGGATGGGTATGGTTAGGTTGAGTGAGGTGGCTTTAGAATGGGTGCGGTTAGGTTGAGTGTGGTGGACTACCGTGCTGGGTGAGGGGGTGGAATGTCATGTGTCGCTAATTATTTTAAGTGTTTAATGTAACGTTTTTTTCCTGTTAACGTTTCTAAGGCACGCAGTTTGCCTCATGTGCGTGTTGTGTTGTGTGTGTGTTGTGTGTGTGTGTGTGTGTTGTATGTGTGTTGTGTGTGTCGTGTTTATCCTCTCCTTCCTGCCTGCCACTCCATAATTACTCCTCCTCTTCCTCTTCCTCTCTTTGTTCCTCTCCTTGTTTTGTTGTTTTCTTCCTCTTCTTCTCTCATTCGTCTTCATTTTCGTTTCGCGGCCATTCATTTGCTTCCTCCTCGTCGTCATTATCATTACCGTAACTGTTTCCTTCCTTGTCTCTCTCTCTCTCTCTCTCTCTCTCTCTCTCTCTCTCTCTCTTTCGTTTTTTCTCCTTTTCTTTTCTCTTATTCCATTAATTTTCTTCTTATACATGTTTTTTTCCTTTCTTCCTCTTCTTTTTATTGTTCCCTTTTTCCTAAGATATTTTTCCAGGTTCTTTTCTTATTCTACTTTTCTTCCTCCTTTTTTTCATCCTCCAGCTCCTCTTCTTCCTCCTCTTACCACCTTTCTTCCTTCTTCTCCCCTTTTCCCTCCCTCCTCTAAACCTTCATTCTCCTCTTCCCCATCTCTTCCACCTCCTCCTCTTCCTCCTTTCTCTGAACCTTCACTCTCCTCCACCTGGGCGTCTTCAGTACTCTCGAGGTATTTAGCGTCGAAAATATAACACACCAACATTTTAATGTCAATATTTCCATCTCTCACACACTCAGGCTTACGACCCGGGCTGCGCGGTCATCTGTGGCGCCCCAAGAGTGGTATAGCCTCTGAGCCCGTCGAAGAGGTGTTAGGGAGTGTAATGATCGGGGGTGGAGGGAGGTGAGGAGGGATTGGGATGCTGCATGTACCTTGGGGAATGTGTGCGTTGGAGGGATAGTTGTGTGGGAGGTGTGTGAGTGGAGAGGAAAGGGTGGGATGGAAGGGTTAGGTGTGTGTGTGTGTGTGTGTGTGTGTGTGTGTGTTTCAAGGTTGTTCGTGTACGTGTGGGACTGAAACTTTGTGTGAATGGATTTGTGGGTTTTAAAGTTTTTGTGTGTGTGGATGTAAGGGATTGATTGCTGAATACGACAAAAAAAATAGCTGTGACAATTGAGATTTAGTTGATCTTGGCAAAATAAAAATAAACTTTGGAATGATAGAAAGAAAGGATATAGTCTGAAACTGTGATGCTTTCATGAGAGAATTTTGAAATGAAAGTTAGAATCCAGCTGCGGTGCGAAAGAAGTGAAAGAAGTGAAAACAGAAGGAAGTTAGACAAATACTAGACATGATATAGAAAAAAAAGTATAAAAAAGAAAAAAATATATGTAACGAAAGAAGAAGAAAAAAATAGTAACGAAAATCAGAGAAAAATTAGACATATAGAAAAAAATAACGTATAAAAAAGAAAAAAATGTCACTATAGAAGAAGAAAGCAGAAACAGAGGGAAGTTAGTGAAAAATGAGTCACGATACAAGAAAAGGATATACTAAAAAAATGCATAAAAAGAAAAGAAAAACTAGACATATAGAAAAAAACGTATAAAAAATAAAATAAAATATGTAACCAAAGAAGGAGAAAGCAGAAACAACGAAGTTAGTGAAAAAATAAACACGATACAAGAAATGGATATACTAAAAAATACATAAAAAGAAAATAAATATGTAACCGTATGAACCGAAGGAAAGTGTGCCTCTCAGGGAAGGGGATGCCGTGACGTGATCTCCGACTCTCTGGTCCGCGATCTGAAAGTCTCTCTTTGTTCAAGGGATTGGATGCTTCTCGTTGTTGTTTGTCGTTTGGCCTGGAAGCGTGGAAGCAGAAGGGGGTTGGGGGGGGGGGGAAGATGTGTGTGTGTGCGTGTGTGTGTGTGTGTGTGTGTATGCTGAGTGATGTAATGCCGTACACATACATATAAATAAAAAAAGACATAGGGAGATTGAATAATAGATGGATATAGATAAGTACATAGATATAGTTGATGGATAAATAGTAGATAGACATAGATAAAAAGACATAAATTGATTGATGTAGATAAATAGATATAGATAAATGGATGAATAAACAGATAGAGATGAGTAGCGAGTTTTTTTTTCATTATTTCCTTGTTTTTCCCCTTGACCTGTTTCCTTTGCTCTAAAAAAAAGAAAAAAAATAGAGAATGCCAGGGGGGGGAGGTGGTGTTAAGACCCTTCGCCTCTTGTAAGACGATTAAACTTTCCCACAAACTCAACTACAGGAGGGAAGCAGCTTTGTCACTGAAGTCTGCCCTCACGGAAAGACACGCAACTTGTATATATAAAGAATGAGTGAACAGGAGACAGTGTGCGCGCGTGTGTGTGTGTGTGTGTGTGTGTGTGTGTGTGTGTGTGTGTGTGTGTGTGTGTGTGTGTGTGTGTGTATGTGCGTGTGTGTGTTGCATTAAAAAAACATGCATGCAAATGACTCCCGTCCACTAAATGATAGTAATGTTTGCTGTGTGTGTGTGGGGGGGGGGGTAGGGAGAGAGAGAGAGAGAGAGAGAGAGAGAGAGAGAGAGAGAGAGAGAGAGAGCTAGGAAGGATGGTTCCGCCACGCTTGCAGAAATGAGGCCTTTTATTCCAGACGTAATGGCGGCGCAACAGGAAAAGTGTAAAAAAGAAAAGGAAAAAAGAGAAGTGTAGGCAGCGTGTTTACAAATAAAAAGCGAGGAAATGGGAATACAAATATAAATCACGCTTTTTTGTATGTTTTTTTTCCCTCTTTCATTGTGAGTCCGCATATTACGGCGATAAATTTGGTGTGGCGCTGTTTTTTTCCTTTTTTTTGCGTGCTTTTTTTTTTTATTCATGCACGAGTTGGTGGAAAATGAAAAAATGTTGCAGATGACTTAAAATTTATGAAAAACGTGCGAACAGATGGATCAGACCTTTCCTTCCTGCTATTGCCCGGCGCGGTGAGAGACATACCCGGCTGCTTTTTTTTTTTACAACAAAGGAGACAGCTCACGGGCACAAAAAAAGGAAACTAATAAAAAAAAGCCCGCTACTCGCTGCTCCTAAAAAGAATCCAAAGAGGTGGGCGAAAAGAGGGGTCAATTTCGGGAGGAGAGGTGTCCTGATACCCTCGCCTTTGTTAAAAATGAGAGAATATAAATCTTTTGACTTCGCGATTCCTTTAGTTTAGGAAAAGAAAAGAAGAAACTATATTTTACTCCTATGATCAGAATAAAAGATAAATATTAAATGCTGGTCCTGAAAAAAAGTTGAAAGGTCAATACAAAATCTCGTCCAAATACAACTCGTGGGGGCTTTAACTGGTCCCCTTTAAAAAAAAAAAAAGTTTGGGTTTGTTAGAGAATATTGGCCGCATTCTGTCCCTAAACTTTCCAGCTTAGAGAGTGAAGGAGTGAAGATACTGTTTAATATTTGTATCATATAAACACTCTGATGATAATATTTTGCATTTAAAGAAGAGAATCAGTCATGCTTAAAGGTTCAGTTTGTAAGGGGATATTGGAAGAAGTCTGTTTTTAAGCTTGCTAACCAAAAAGTGATAAAATGATGGCTTTGCTCAATATTTCTACCATTTAAACATTTGGATAATAGTGCACTTGGAATGTAAAGAAGTTCAACATTCATGATTACAGGTTCAATTTGTTAGAATGTATTGGCAGGTCTGTTCTTAAGCTTGCTAACCAAAAAGTGATAAAATGATGGCTTTGCTCAATATTTCTACCATTTAAACATTTGGATAATAGTGCACTTGGAATGTAAAGAAGTTCAACATTCATAATTACAGGTTCAGTTTGTTAGAGAGTATTGGCAGGTCTGTTCTTAAGCTTGCTAACCAAAAAGTTGTAAAATGATGGCTTTGCTCAATATTTCTACCATTTAAACATTTGGATAATAGTGCCACTTGGAATATGAAGAAGAGCAAGTCATGATTGAAGGTGCAGTTTGTTAGAAAGTATTGGCAACAGTGTATTCCTAAACTTCCCAACCAAAGGAGTGAAGGTATGATTTTTTTACAACAAAGGAGACAGCTCAAGGGTACTCAAAAAAGGAAACAATAATAAAAATAATAAAAAAAGCCCGCTACTCGCTGCTCCTAAAAAGAATCCAAAGAGGTGTCCGAAAGAGGGGTCAGTTTCGAGAGGAGAAGTGGCCTGATACCCTCCTCTTGTTTGTTTAATATTTGCATCATTCAAACACGAGGATGATACAATATGTTAACGTTTGGGATGTGAAAATGAGCACCAATCATGGCAACATACTGCAAATGATACATGGCTGCGTTTGGTTGCACGTGTCAGAAAGGTGTCACATGAAGGAGGGAACGGTCGGGTGGTCGAGGGGAATAACGTTTGATCCTGCCTGATTAAAGGTGTTTGCGGGCCGAGTATCCACCGGGGAGGGATGTGGGGGGGGGATGCAGGGGTTGGGGGGGAGGGGGCGGACAAGGATCTTATGTTGAAATGAATCGGCTCCTCATTATCTTGGTTTATTCAGCGGGACAGAAAAATATAAACCTTCGATTTTTCTGCAGCTAAAAACGAAGGGAAAAGAGAGTAGAGAGTTTCTTTGGTATATTTTTGTCAACGGAAGTTAAAACGAGAAATATGTTTGGTTCTTATTATGATTTTCCATGCGTAGTTCAAGATTACAGAAGCGGTAACACTTTGCTCTTTCTTCTGTTTAAACCCAAGAAAAAAGGGAAGCGAATGTCTTGAGTTCCTTCTGTTTTGCAACTAGAAACGAGGAAGTAATTGATAAGTTCCATTTTATAATCTGTTCTATTTCAAGACAAAAAAAAAAGTGGATTGTTTTGAAGTTCTTTTGTTTCGGAACGGGAAAGGAGAAGTTAATTAATTTCTTCCATATTATAATCTGATGGATAGCTAGAAGTGAATAATAGATCAGATAAGTATTTTTCTCATTATATTCATCGACTATTTCTCATGGGAGCTTCAAACTGCTTAAAAGACTCACCGGCATCTGGGAGGATAAAGAACGAAAAAAAGATACCGTGTTTTCCTTTGATGGGAAGTAATTTAAATCTGAGAATTTAATTAGCATGACGGACTGAAGGCAAAGAAAAGATCTGTAAATATGTGGCCGGCTGCAGAGAGCGATTTATAGGCCAAAGAAGGACGGGGAAGGCTGATGAATGCGAGGAAGTGAAGCAGGACGAAGGGAGAAGAGAAAAAAAAGGTACCAGAAAAAAACGGTTGATGGAACGCAAAGAAAAAAATAAACGTGAAGGAGGAATGCGAGAAAAAGAAGAAAAAAGAGATAGGAGAAAATGAAGATATAACGTCGGAGAAAAAAATCAGAACTAGGAAAAGAGAAAAAATAGGAAAAGAAAATAAGAAAATGAAAAAAGTACGAATGAGAAGGAAGAGAAGGGAGTGAATAGAATACAAAGGAAATGAAGGAAGAGGAGAGTATAAGAATGATAATAGTAATGATAAGATAGTGATGATGAGAAGGAAGAAGAGAAATATGGGGAATGGGAGGAAGAGGAAGAGAGAAAGAAACAGAGGAAGATATTTGGAAGTTAATGATCACTGAGATAACTAGTTGAAGTCAGGCAAAGGAGAAAGAGGAGGAGGAAGAGAAGGAGGAGGAGGAGGAGGAGGAGGATGAAGAGAAGGAGGAGGAGGAGGACCGGCAAAGAAAACGGGTGGAAACGGAAATTTTTTGACGGTCAGGAAGTGTAAGGTGACGAATGGGAGACTTAAACAAAAAAGCGAGTCCCATTACTGAAAGAAAACGGATTACAAAGGTCGGTTGAATAGGAAAGACGAATCTCAACACGCAGCGGAAATGAAGAAAAGCTAAATAAAAAAAGAAATATCAAATCGGTAATAGTAGTAGTAGTAGTAGTAGTAGTAGTAGTAGCAGTAGCAGTAGTAGTAGTAGTAGTAGTAGTGGTTTTGCAGGAAAGTAAAGGAAAGAAAAGAAAAGGAGAGGAAAAGAGAGGAAAGGAAAGGAAAGAAAAAGGAGAGGAAAGAAAAGGAGAGGATATAGTAGTAGTAGTAGTAGTAGTAGTAGTAGTAGTAGTAGTAGTAGTAGTAGTAGTAGTAGTAGTAGTAGTAGTAGTAGTAGTAGTTTCGCAGGAAAGTAAAGGAAAGAAAAGGAGAGGAAAAGAGAGGAAAGGAAAGGAAGGAAAAGGAGAGGAAAGGAAAAGATTGGAAAGGAAAAGAAGAAAAAGGAAAGGAAAGGAAAAGATAGGAAAGACTTGTATGATGTAAACAAATAAACGCTTCATAAGGTCAAGCATAAAAAAGAGATAGATAGAGAGAAAAGGTAAAAAGGTCTCAACAACTTTATGAAAAACGAGGCGATGCAAAAAATATGAAGAGGCGCAAAGGGAAACAGTAGACACGAACGAAATAAGAAATAGCAAAAAAACCTTAAATTAAACTGTCTCGAGAAGAAATATGAGACGGCGACGCGAGGGATAAGAATATAAACAAAGAAAAAAATGCATCAAAATCATGAGCGAAAGCATAAAGAAAACCGGGAAAAAAAAGGCAAAATTAGACTGTTGCTAAGAAGAAAATAAGAAAAAGAAGAAAATAAACAGCAATCGTCTCGCACTAAAACAAATAAAACAAAAGTAATCTTACAATCTTACGACCATCGAAGACTGTGGACGTAAATTGAACGAGAGAGAGAGAGAGAGAGAGAGAGAGTTGTAGTCGCAGAATTAATATCAATTACCCTCACTCTTTTGAACTCTTAAAGGAGAAAACTTACCTTGATGGGAGAGAGAGAGAGCGACAGAGAGAGAGAGAGAGAGAGAGAGAGAGAGAGAGAGAGAGAGAGAGAGAGAGTGAGAGGAGAGGAGAGGAGGAGACGAACACGAAGACGAAAAAGAATAAGATGATTTGAAAAAGAAAAAAATGAAGATCGAGACAAGTGGTAGCTAGAGGGTGGAGGCGAATAAGACAGACGCCCTTCAACCCCCGGCTATGCAAAACGAGAATACGACCGCGTCAAATTGTAAACTGCAGCGGCGGTACTTGGGCTGAAGGGGCGGCAGGTGAGCCATTCAGCGCCTAGCCTGTCAGGTGTTGAAGTGTGTGTTAGAGGTGGCTGGTGGTGGGATGAAGGGCTGATGAAGGGAGGTTACGCATAATTTGTTTAGAATGGAGTATATTATTATTATTATTATTATTATTATTATTATTATTATTATTATTATTATTATTATTATTATTATTATTATTATTATTTAACTACTGCTATCCGGTGCAATAGTCTTTCTTTCCTTTCCTTTCCTTTCCTTTATTTTCCTCTTTTCCTCTCCTTTTTTTTCCTTTTCTTTCCTTTACTTTCCTTCAACACTGTTGCTACTAGTACTACTACTACTACTACTACTACTACTACTACTACTACTACTACTACTACTACTACTTGTAATCTGGTAATAATAATAATAATAATAATAATAATAATAATAATAATAATAATAATAATAATAATAATAATAATAATAAAAACAACCCCCTGAACCCCCCCCCCCCCAGCCCCATCCCCTTCCTGAGGACGCGTGCCATACCTGTTTTGTTCCATTATGCTGACCTCCGTTAATTAGTGAGGCGGATGATTAATATTAATGGCAACACAAATGTTATCTTTGACAGTGTGGCTGGAAAACAACTTATTTGGTAGCGACGGCCGCCAATTGCTGTTGCTTCCCGTGGCTGCAGTTATTTTTGTTGTTTTCCTTTTGTTGCCATTTTCGTCGTCAGATGAATTACGCTTGATGCACGGGGACGGGAAAGTTTTTAAGGGAGGATGGAGGTTCGGTGTCCTGTGTCCCTATTCATCTCCGCTCCTCCGTCTGTGGCGTGCAGGGAGAGGAAGTGTACACGACAGCTTCACGTTATAAGGATGATGATGATGATTATAAGAAAAACGAGTACCTGACAGTATTACGTCTTATGATGATGACTATGGTGGTGAGGATGACCATTAGAAAAAAAGTGTGCTCGAAAATATCACGTCTCAAGAATGATGACGAAGACTATGATGATGAAGATGACGAGATGCGATTGAACCTTCTTGTTATGTTTCCTGGATTAATACTTTCTCATTTATATTCGTGTTACTTTTCTTGATACATTTGAAACATTTGAAACATTTGAAACATTTTATTATCCCTTGATAGGTTATTCTTTTCTACTTTACCCTTTTGTTATTTTTTTGTTGCGTTTGTTGTTGTTGTTGCTGCTGTTCGCTGCTTTGGTTGTGATTGTTAAGTTAGATTGGTTGTTGTTTCTAGTATCGTTTTTAAGTTGCTGCTGCTGTTGTTGTTGTTGCTGTTTTCTTTTTTGTCACTGATGCTATTTCTGCCATTGCTCTTGTTATTGTTGTTTTTGTTCTTGTACTTTTCGTGTTTTTCCTTTATTGATATTTTTCTTATACAGAGTGTTGGTCTTTTATAATCATCATCACCATCATCCTTAAGTCATAACATTATCGAATACACTTTTTCCTACAACCTTCATCTTCATCATCTTGAGACGTGATGTTTTCGAGCACACTTTTTTTCTAATGGTCATCTTCACCACCATAGTCATCATCATAAGACGTAATACTGTCAGCTACTCGTTTTTCTTATAATCATCATCATCATCCTTATAACGTGATGCTGTCGTGTACACTTCCTCTCCCAGCACGCCACAGAAGGAGGAGCGGAGATGAATAGGGACACAGGACACCGAATCTCCATCCTCCCTTAAAAACTTTCCCGTCCCCGTGCATCAAGCGAGGCGGCGGGACGCGATCCTTTTTACTCGTTGTTTTCCATTTCCCCCGCGACGACACCCCGAATGTGCGCCTGAATGGAAAAGTTATGCACTAAAAAAGATTTACAGCGAGCATACATCCTGCCATTCGTCGCGAGGGTGATAAATGGATAGATGGACCGTGAGAGCTTCAGAGAGACAAGTTAGCTGAGCACTCCGCGACGGCTCAATGGGAAGGGAGTGATTGGAGGGGTATTCGGGAGACACGCTGCCGGATTTTGATGGAAGTGTGCGATTTTTAAGAAGGGTAAAGGTTGAACTGATGAAATAGTCGGGGAATACATGAGTCCCGTAAAACGTCAGTCTAGGAAAAGTATATGGGGGGTATTCAGGAGATCGACTGCCATGCTTTGATGCAGCGGCGTAAATATTGGGAGAGGTAAAGGTTGTGTAGAGAAGAGTTATGGAATATGAAGTTCTGGCAAACGTCCGCTTAGGCTGCATTCGGACCAAAATAGTCGATTGGTGGACAGTCGAGAAAGGTATCTGTAGGCAGTGTATAGGGTATTCAAAATGGACCTCTATGCCTTATGGTCTTAAAGAGAGGTTAGTTTAAATAGTTTGTTAGTTAATAGTTGAGGAATACATGAACCCTCTGAAATGTCCCCTTAATGAAAGATATCTGTCGACCAACGTACGGAATTGAAGAGATGGACTGGCATATTAATAGGACGGTGTGGACTAGATCAGACGTACAAGTTGTATAAATGAAATATTTTGGTATACGTGAATTGTGCGAACCCTGTCCGTTAAAGGAAAATAAATGTCACGAGGAATTAATTGAATTTGGAAATGGTTAGGGGACGATGTTACTGGGTTTATTGTGTGTTTAGGTACTGCGGGCTAATGAAGAGGCGGGACGTTTGGTCTGAAATAGTTTTGTATGGAAAGTAAACCATTTGCCGAAGGAGTAAAGGCAATTGTACTTGGTAATTAGTGGCTGAAGATGAGCTGTGAGGGCAGGTGTGATTGATTACTGATATGGCAGGTGTTGCTGGAGGATAGTAAGGAATATGGACATTAGTGATAGATTACTTATGTGTGAGATATTGCATTGGGATAGAGAGGAGTGGTGACAGGTGTGATAGATACCTTTTGTTGCAAGAAAGGAATGGAAAGGAGAATAAGGAATACTGCACCAGGTAACATTGGGAAGAGGTGTGGAAAAAGAAAGGGAAAGGAAAGATTAATGTACCAGGTAAGAATGGAAAGAGATGAGGAGAAACAAAAGGAAAGGAAAAGAAAGGAAAGGCTATTGGAGCAGTTAATTAGTGGATAGAGAAAAGGTGTGGAAAAGAAAAGGAACATAAGGAAAGGTTGTACGAGGTATTTAGTGTATAGTGAAGATGAGGGGATAGTTTAGGAAAGGAAAATAAGGAAAGGCCATCATATCAGGCACTTAATGGATAGAAAGATATCGGAGCAGGTATGATAGATGACATATGCCTGGTGTTACATTTAGACAGAGAAAGAATGGAGACAGGCGTGATTGACTGCTAATGGAGAGAAGGGAGATTTACTCAGTGTGATGATAACGCCTTGACGTGGGAAGTAAATCTTATGTAAATGTAAACTGTAAAGTGTGCCGAGAGTGTGAGTGTTATGTCCCGGTAAAGGTTGGTTTATGTCGAGGTGATGTGGCGCTCCTCGGCCTAACAGTGAGGGAGTGGCGGAGAGGTAGAGTTACGGTTATGCTCCAGACTCTTACTTCGACTCGAGAGATGTGGAGAAAGAAAAGGAGAAGAGAGGAAATGCTATTGCAACAGTTAATAGATAGAGAAAAGGTGTGCAGAAAGGAAAGGAAAGGAAGGAAAGACTATTGTAAGAGGTATTTAGTGTATAGTGAAGTCAAAAGAGCAAAAGAGAAGATGGCGCCACTATAAACACTTGCCTGCGCCATGACGGGCTGCGACCGACTACCATTCAGGCCCCTCAAGCAAGCCTACCGGCGCTATAGGTGTAGACGTCAAAAAAAAAAAAAAAAAAAGAGCAAGACAGAAAGAGAAAAAAAGCCTCCATTTAAACAGAAGAAAGCCAGGAAACAAAAAATGACCCCCTCGTTGTGTTTCAAACCTGCCTCGTCGTATTTCAAGATAACATATGCACAATAAACAAAATAAAAGCCAAATAATCAGTGCATGTTTACACGGAAAAAGAGATGCGTTAGGTCATACAAAAAAGAAACAGGCTTGATATTTTGCGATGTTCCCTAAGAAGCCTCACCGAATTTTGGAACACTCACCGGCCCAGGAGATGAATAGGAGGGAATGGTCAGAGAGAAATGGTTCCTTTTCTGAGTGTATGGGTTGCTACTTGTGCCCCCCTCCCCCCTCCCCCCACCTGTGAGCCTTAAGTACGGGTTGTTACTGCAAATTGCCTTCTTTTGTGTGGTGTGGGGCGGGAAAGTACCGTAGAGTATTAGAATAACCAGACAACATTAACAACAGCTACTACTACTACTACTACTGCTACTGCTACTACTACCACTACTTCTACTACTACTACTACTACTACTACCTTGCAGCCAGCACCAACACTACGTCTGCTCTTTTTTCCCTCTTTTTCATACCCTCCTTATCATTTTCACTTAATTAATATGAAGAAGCATGATCTCCTAAGGATTATGGAGAGTATCAGACGGAGGAGGAGGAGGAGGAGGAGGAGGAAAATTAAGGAAGAAGAAAATAATGAAGAAAGAATGGGACGATTCTTAAATAGGAAAATAAAGAAGGAAAGAAGAAGGAAAGGATAGAAGAAAGGAGGGATAGAAGAAAGGAAGGAAGATAGGAAAGAGCAGAAAAGAGAAAAAAAAGGAAGGGAACGGAAGGAAATGGAAGAAATGGGAAGGGAAGGGAAAGTAAAAGAATGGAAAGAAAAAGGAGGGAAGTTAATAGGAATGACGTAAAAATATGAAGAAAGGAAGGGAAGAAAGAGAAATAGGAAGGAAGGAACGAAGGAAGGGGAGAAAGGGACACAGAAAGGAAGGAAGGAAGGGAAGAAAGGGACACAGAAAGGAAGGAAGGAAGGGAAGGAAGGAAGAAAGGAAGGAAGGGAAGTGGTTACGAAGGAAAGAAGAAAAACTCTGACGGCGGGAACGAACGAAAGAGTGACTGAGGGAGGAAAGACAAAGCAAGGGAGCCAATTCAATCAACCATCCTTCCCTAATTTCCGCGTCGCCTGTTGATCCGGGTGGCGAGACGGCAAATGACCCAGGGAGTTTGTTTTGCCGCGACGTTATCGAGTGACGAAGAAAGATTGGCTCCGCATAATATTTTCATCAAGACGCCGCGCACGTCCTCGGCCCACGTGAAGCCTCCGAGTGTGATGCTGCCGAGGAGACATGAGGACAGGGGACAAAGAGAGTAGGGGAAGGTACAGGATAGGTGTGAGAGAGGAGAGAGGATGACGGAAGAGGGAGACTGGGAGAGATAGTGGGAGTGATAAGAGGAGAAAAAGAGGACAAAGAAGACAAAGAAGGCAGAGGGAGACAGCGAAATGGTGTGAAAAGAGAGGAGCGAGAATGAGAATGGGAGAAAGAGAACAAGAGAGATGCGTAGAGAGAATGGAAGGCGGTAGATCAGTAGGATAAGAACCGGTGAAAGTAGATGAGGGTAGGAAAGCAATAGAGGAAAAAGGGTAGCGTGGAGAGAGGCAACTAAGGAGTAGAAATTGAGAGGAAGTAGAACAGAGGAGTAGAATGGATAGGGGAGTGTTAATAAAGAGTAAACAGAGAGAGAGAGTCACAGACAGGTAAACAGTCAGACACACAGGTATGAAGACTAACGGGCAAACAGGTAAACACACACACACACACACACACACACACACACACACACACACACACACACACACACACACACACACACACACACACACACACCTGAAATCTATTGGAAGTGAAGCGGAAAGAGAGAAAAAAAAAAAACTATGCCAGCTGTGAAGTAACTTATTCAACGGCGAACCAACTCGATTTACCTTCGCCAAGACCAA
The DNA here is from genome assembly GCF_024679095.1 of Eriocheir sinensis. Lineage (NCBI taxonomy): Eukaryota > Metazoa > Arthropoda > Malacostraca > Decapoda > Varunidae > Eriocheir > Eriocheir sinensis. Next base: position 13,145,730 of record NC_066546.1, on the reverse strand, counting down.
TTAAGGTGACGCCCCCCCCCCCCCCTTTCGCCCCCCTTCCCCCCTCCGTGACACACTTTTACTTTCCCACGCGTCCTAATCGCATAATTTTCCTTTTTTTTTATTTCTTTTTTTTTTTTACCTGAATTACCGTGACATCAAACGCTCTATTGTAAGGCCATCACTGACACACACACACACACACACACACACACACACACACACACACACACACACACACACACGCACGCACACACTTACATTCCTCTGCCTTTGTTTTGAATTATTTGCGTGGAAAGTTTTTATATTTGTACTGAAAAAAAAAAAGCTGCTTGATAACTGTTTTGTGTTACATGACTTTTGGGAGTTACTGATAATCGTGTTTTCTCTAGTTTTCTCTTTCTTTGTTTTTTATTGTTTGTTTTTACTTCTGCTTTCTTACTTTTTTTCTTTTCATCTTTCTTTATTTTCTTTTTGCTTTGGTTTTATACTTTTTTCTTTTCAATTCTTTCAGTAATCTCTCTCTCTCTCTCTCTCTCTCTCTCTCTCTCTCTCTCTCTCTCTCTCTCTCTCTCTCTCTCTTACTTCAACTCTCTTCTCTCTTTCATCTTTTTATTTCTACTTTTTATTCTTTTATATATATTTCCCTCTTCATTTACTCTTTCTATCTTATTTCTCTCTCTCTCTCTCTCTCTCTCTCTCTCTCTCTCTCTCTCTCTCTCTCTCTCTCTCTCTCTCTCTCTCTCTCTCTCTCTCTCTCTCTCTCTCTCTCTCTCTCTCTCTCTCTCTCTCTCTCTCTCTCTCTCTCTCTCGTTTTTCTTATCTTATTTTATATTATTTATCTATCTTGTTTATTACTTCTATTATTGTTTTATGTGCGTGTGTGTGATTGGAAGAGGGTAAGGAACAGGGGTGAAGGAAGGGATGGAAATAAACAGACAGAGACAGATAGAAACAGATAGGTAGTTAGAGAGAGAAACACTCACTCCTATTCAAAGTAAAGCTGTCTAAACAACTATTGATCACAAGTACACCCACGCCCCCCCCCCCCACACACACACATACACACGTACACACACACACCCTCCCCCCCACACACACACATCCTCATTATTATAAAAGCTTACGATGCGTTCCTTGCTCTTCCTCCTCCTCCTCCTCCTGCTGCTGCTCCTCCTCCTCTGCCTTGGTAATGATGAATGGTAAGCTGTCCTCCCTCGCAAGATTGGCAATAACGTCGCCATTACCACCAAAATTGCCTTCCCTTGCTGCTTGGGGCTGGCAACACTGAAGCCATTTTTGCCTCGCTTTACCTTCTCTCTCTCTCTCTCTCTCTCTCTCTCTCTCTCTCTCTCTCTCTCTCTCTCTCTCTCTCTCTCTCTCTCTCTCTCTCTCTCTCTCTCTCTCTCTCTCTCTCTCTCTCTCTCTCATTTTTTTTTTACCTCCTTGCATACTTTTGTTTCCTGTTTTCTTCCTTTTATTTCTTTCGTAAATATTTCGTCTATTTTTCTCGTTTATTCATGTTCTCTTTTTTCCCTTGTTTCTCTTTTTTTACCACCTTGCATCCTTTGTATTCCTGTTTTTTTTTTTATCGACTAGATGGACGTATGAACTGGCAACACTGCTTTCTTTCTCTCGTTCTCTCATTCTCCTTTGCCGTTCGTGTCTGTTTTTAGTTTCTCCTACTTCTTTTGCCTTCGACCTCTTTTCCTCTTCCTTGCATATCTTCCTGTTCATCTCTCTTCTTCTTCCTCAATTTGCTTCACCTCAAATTATTTATTGGCCCGATCAGAGTCAATTTCACCTTCTCACCTGCTTCGTTTTCTATCTTTCTCTTCACATTTCTTTCTTTACTTCCTCCGCGGTTTTCTGACCTGTCTTTCTTACCTTTAGTTAATTTAAAGTGATTACGTTGAAGGAATTTCCCGCCACTGTACTTAACTCGCGGTCTTCTTTTATACCCTTTCTGTCTTCTTTTTCATCCTTCTACTTTTTATTCTTTCTTTGTTTTAGCGTTACGGCTCCTCCCTTTCTTCATACTCTTCTTTTTTTTCCTTAATTTTCCTCACCTTCCATTCTGATATTTTCACCTCTTTGCCGCTCTTTTCCTTTCTCATATCCTTCGTTAATCTCTTTTTCTCACCTCCATTTTCTCACTTCTAACGTTTTTTATATTGTTGTCTTCTTTGCTCTTTACCCGGTGCTTTAAATATGTGCTCTAGTCTGGCAACACTGACCTTCCTTTTACTGTTTTCATCTGTTATCGACTTTCTCTTACATATTTTCTCTGCTCGTTCTTTATATTTTACTGCCTCATGATATTCCTTTACTTCTTACTCTCATCTTCGTCTATCTTCTTGCCCTTTCCCTTCGTTTTTGGTTTTCATCTTGGAGAAATGATGAAGTTTTTGCCTTTCTCTTTTCTCCTAACACCCGCTTTTGCTTTCCTCATATCCCTCCGACTTCCTTCTCTTCCTTTTCCGTCTCTCTGTTATCTGGCTCTCGCAGGAACTATAAGAGAGATGGCAACACTGAAGAAATGGTTGCCTCAAGTACTCCAGTTTCTTTACTTGTCTCCTTTACTTTTCTCCTTCCTTTTATTCCTGATGCAGTAGACAAGACTTTTTACCTCCCTCTCCTTTCATTCTCCTCTCCATTCACTTTTTATTCTTTTCTCGTTTTTCTTTCTAACACAGCAGATCCATTCCCTTCCTTTTTCCTTCTTTCCCTCTCCTTCTATTCTCCCTTATTTTCCTTTTATTTTTTTTTTACCTTTTTTTCTACTTTTCCCTACCTTTTTATTTTGCTCCCTCCTTTCCATTTCTGATAGCAACCCTTTTTCTTTCCCTTACCTTTCCTTTCCTCCTAGCAGCCCTTTTCCTTTTCCCTTCCCTTTCCTCTCCTTTCCTTCTCTCCTTTTTCAATAGACAACACCTCCATCCGTTTCTCAATACTTCACATTTCATCTCTCTTTCCCTTCCAACATTTAAACACCCTTATTCCCTTTCCTTTTCTTTCCTTTCCTTTTCCCTTCCTTTATTTTCCACTATACATACGACGAGTTCCCTTCCTCTTTTTCATTACCTATTCTTCCCTTCCTTTTCTAGTGGACCCGCAGCAATATTCCAGCTTTCCCTCCTTCCATAAAAGAACGGCATTTTTCTTCCCTTCCTCCCTTCCTTCCTCCATAACACAATGACCTTATTTCCTTCACTTTTTATTTCTCCCTCCCGCCCGCCCTCCCCACTGCACCGTAACCATATTTCCGTCTTAAAACTTCACCGACAGAAAGCAAAGTCATCATAACAGCCTCCACCCGAGTCATCACAAACATAGCAGGTACGGTTGAAGGCACGTGATCACCTGTATTAATTAGCGTCTCCAATTCATCTTAGCGTTTAAATAGCTTCAATATCTCTCCTGCGTCCTGCTCTTCATAAGGAATAGCACCCTCCTTCTTCACCTCCTCCTCCTCCTCCTCCTCCTTCTCCCTTCTCCTATAATTCCTTCCCCTTCTGTCTCTCTCCGGCATATGGCCACAGATGCTGCGCCGACTAAACAAAACTTTCTTTCCTCCTCTTCTCCCTACTGATGGGAAATGTCTAGCTTGTTGATGTCTGTTCATTTTAGTGTCATCAATAATGGAGTTTAGTAATTTGTCGTCTGGTGTAATCACAGGAGCAATAATGATTAGTCTCCTTGATCCCTTATGAACTAGGAAACACGCCCCCCCCTCCGGCGCCCCCCCACACACACACACACGCACCCCCTCCACACACACAACAACCCTCCCCATATCCCTCCTCCCTCCCCACCCACCCACACACACGCACAACACATAAGAACGTATAGGAAGTCCGCAAGAGGCCGGTTGGTCCATACAAGGCAGCTGCTGTAATTCTAACCCCACCTTGTCTCACTATCCTTGTTAGTTCGTTAGGTGGTTTGTTAGTTAATAGGTAGTCCAACAGCTGTATTGCCGTTAGTTGGGCACAGCTAACGAGCACCACTTGCCCGTGTTTGTTGTTCGGAGTTGTCTCTCTCCTAAGTGTATTGCCTGTGACGGCTAACGAGACCCACCTGACGGGTTTAGAGTTCGCTCTCCCAGGTGAATTGCCTACCACGGCTAACGACTAACATTTGCATTGAGGTCCCACTTCTCCTTGGTCGTCTATTTCTTTATTTCTCTCTTCTTTATTCCACTCTATTTCTCCCTTTTTTTCATCCCTGCTCTCCATCTATATATTTTCTTCTTTTCTTACCCTCCCTCCCTCCCTCCCCTCCTCCCCCCCCGGCACAGGCCCATCTACATAAAAGAAAACTTAAGAAGCCAACCACAGCCGCCGCCGCATCCCACTTCTCATTCTTTTGGGAAAACACGAGAGTACATTTTTACATACCACTCATAAAACAGGCAACACCGGGGCCGTACTCTCACCCCCGAGGACCAGAGAGGAGGAGGAGCAGGTGGAAGAGGAGGAGGAGGAGGAGGGGTGAAGTATGGAATTAAGGTGTGTGAAGGAAGAGATGAGGGCTGAGGAGGGAGGTAAGGAGGTAGGTTGGTAGGCTGAAGGGAGGAAGGAAGGAAGGAAAGAAGGAAGGAAGGAAGGAATGACAGACACGCGAAGGGCGAAGGGGAATTGAGGCAGCCCTTGAGGGGAATATAAAGAGGATGAACTTGTAAAATAATGGATGAAAAGAGGACAGAGATGAAGAAGAGGAGGAGGAGGAGGAGGATTGAGGTTTAAGGTTTGAAGAACAGCAAACAGAGGAATGTAAAATCTAGAGAGTGTGAATTAAAGACATGTGAAGAAAAAAAGATGGTTAAAGGGAATAATAAGAGAGACTGAAAGAAGCATAAGGCGAAGGAAGGGCTGGAAATTACTAAAGAAGGAGAGAGAGAGGAAGAGAAGCATGTATTTCTTTGACACCACCGTTGTATTCCTCTTCTCCATCTTCTCCCTCTTTTCATTTTCGTCTTCATCAGCATCATCTTCGTCCTCGTCTTTTCTTTTTCTTTTTCTTCCTGTGCCTCTACTACCACCTCGCCTCCTCGTCCTCCTCCTCCTCCTCCTCCTCCTCCTCCTCCGCTTGGGCTCTCCTGAAGGTTCGGTAGGTGGGCCAGGCAGCTCTTTATGAAGGCCCTTACCTGGGTCACCGCGGGTCGCATCTCATTTACCTGAATTACCTGTGCGGTGTGTGTTTGTGGACTGGTAGGTAGAGAGGGAAGGGAGATAGGTAAGTGGGTAAGAGGAGTGGTAGGTACATAGGTAGGTAGGAAAATAGGTTAGAAGGGAGATAGGCAGGTAGAGAATGAAAGGAAGGAAGATTGTAGGGAAGGAAATAGCTAAGTAGGTACACGTAGATACTAAAAGGGAAAGTAAGGAGGAAGGTTAGAGTTTAGAAAATAAAGGTAAGAAAGTAAGAAGGTAGAGAGGGGAAGGGGAGAGATTGGTAGGTGAGTAAGGATATAGGTAGATAGGTAAATAGAAGAAGGGAGAGAGGTATAGGTGGGTAAGAAGATTGGCAGGTAGGTAGGTAGAGAGGTAAAGTATACGAAGGTAGGTGGGTAAGGAGGAAGGAAGGGAGGCAGGCAGGTAGGGCGGTATATGGATATTGGGTGTGCGTGGCTGTAAAATATGCTTGCCTGTGGTTTATACATAGACCAATTTCGGTTTAGCATCCTCTCTCTCTCTCGTGTGTGTGTGTGTGTGTGTGTGTGTGTGTGTGTGTGTGTGTGTGTGTGTTTATAGTTTATGCACACCTGTGTTTTTCCTCCTCCTCTACTTCCTCTTCCTCCTCCTCCTCCTCCTCCTCCTGCGCCTCCTCTTGCTCCGCCTCCTCCTCCTTCAACTACTACTACTACTACTACTACTACCATTGCTACTACCACAACCACTACCATCACCGCCACCACCGCCACTACCACTATCACTTTACTACTACTACCACTACTACTACTACTACTACTACTACTCTTCCTTTTTCTCACACCAGGGGGCTGCAAGCAATACCTTTCCATGCTTCACCGTAAATGCACTGCAAGACATCACTTATTCATACCCTCCTCAACCCTCCCGACGCGGCCAGGTGAAGGTGAACCACAGCACGTAAAAACAGAAATGGGGCTGAAAGAAAACGGGAACTCAGGCAGAAGAAGGGGGTGTTATGCAAGACTTGAGAGGACCCGTGACCATCGCATATTTCCCCCTAAAAATAACGTCTAATGAACTCGCTCGTTTTTTCTCCGTTCTTCCCCGCGTCTAATTAGGTCTGATTAGTTGTTTGAAGTTTCTGATGATTTTTTTTCCTTCTCTTTCTCTTTCCTGATCTGTCTTTGTTTCTAAATCTTTAACGTCTTCAATTATTTTTCCTGTCATAGTTTTTTCTTTGACCGTTTCTAAGTTTCGTTTTTTTTTTTTGTCTCAAGGTTGCGACAAAGATTAATATGTGTTTTTAATGTTTTTTCTCTCTTTCTCGGTCTGTCTGTTTCGTAATCTATCGTTTTCAGGTTTTTTACCCTTCTACTTTTTCCGTCTTTCTTAGTTTCGTGTGTTTTGCCTCTGTGTTGCGACAAAGATTATGAGGTATTTTCTAATATGTTTTTTTACTTTCTCTTAATCCGTCTTTGTTTTTAAATCTCTATCGTCTTTAGTTTCTTAACCTGTTACGGGTATTCCTCTTTTTTCTTTTTCACGTGTATTTTTAAGGCTGCGACAAAGATTAAATGGTGTCTTCTAATGCTTCCTTTTTTTTTTAGCATTTCTTTGTCTTCGTGCGTCACCGAGTATGCTTCCTGCTCTGTAATATTGGCTTTCCTGTGTTATATTGTTTTCTTCTACAGTATTCTTCGTCCTGTTCTGTAATGTTCCTCTGTTATATAATAGTCTCCTTTCTCTTGTGACATTTTCTTATCATTTTTCATTTTTAGTTCGGGTGATTAGCAGCAGGATTCCAAATTAATCTCGCTCTTTCATCCCTTTTTTTCCCCTCGTTTCAACATATCTTCACTTAATCCTTCGTTTCCTACCTCCTCAATCCTTCCATCATTCCACATTCATCTTCATCCCCCTTTTTCCCCCTTCGTTCCAACACATCTTCACTTAATCCTTCGTTTCCTACCTCCTCAATCCTTCCATCATTCCATATTCATCTTCATCCCCCTTTTTCCCCCTTCGTTCCAACATATCTTCACTTAATCCTTCGTTTCCTACCTCCTCAATCCTTCCATCATTCCACATTCATCTTCATCCCCCTTTTTCCCCCTTCGTTCCAACATATCTTCACTTCATCCTTCGTCTCCTACCTCCTCAATCCTTCCATCATTCCACATTCATCTTCTCGTATTCATTCCTCCATATCTGCACTTTCCTCTTCTCCTCCTCCTCCTCACTTTCCTCCCCTTCTTCCCTTTCTTTTCTCCTCCTCCGCCTCTGCACTTAACTACGCCTCCTCCTTCTCTTCCTCCATTTCCTCCTCTTTCTTGGTCCGTGTTTCAACATTAATCTTCCTCCCTAACTTTCTCCTCCCTTTCCTATCCTTCCTTGCTCCGTCTTTTCACTTAACTCCTCCTCCCTTTCCTCCACTTCCTCTGCCCTTAACACGGTCTCCTTCTCCTCCTCCTCCCTCTCCTCCTTTTCTTCTACCTCCCTCCGCCCATGCCTCTGCACTTAACCTTTCCTCCTCCCTCAAAACCCTCCTCTTGCAGCTCCTCCCTCTCCCCCTCCTCTCTTTCCCCCGCTTCTCTTCCTGCCTCCGTCCATATATCTGCACTTAAAACTCTCCTTCCTCCCTTACTCCACTTCCTTTTCCTCCTTGCTTACCTCCGCGCTCAGGTAACAAGGCAGGTAAGTTGTTAGGAGGAGTCACCTGTATGGCAATTATTATACCCAGCGTGACTCGTGACTTCACTTTGTTGGCCTCGCGATGGGCAGGTGATGGCCCTTAATTGTGTGGACCACCTTACCTGTGCTCTGTTGATGTTTGGTTATGTTTGTGTTGTTGTTGTGAATTTTTCTTGTTATTGTCGTCACTTATGATTGTGTTGTTGGTATTTGTATTGCTATTATTGTAGTTGTTGTTGTTATTAATGTTGTTGCTGCTATTATTACTGATACTGATGTTGCTACTACTACTACTACTACCACTACTACTACTACTACTATTACTACTACTATAACAATCTCCTAAACGTTATACTGTATCAGGGTTATATTTTTATCTCATTTTTTTCTTCTTCTTTACAGTTTACGAGTGTACGAGCGAGGCTAAGGTGTTCTGGAGCCTCCATTCTCGTTTTTCTTAAGGGACGGCTTCTTAAAAACCCTGAGGTAAGCACATTTTTTCTTAGTCTTCTTTTTCCCTCTTTTTTCCTACACTATTTTTTTTAAAGTTTATCCATGCATTCATCCACTCTTTTTTTCGGTCCTGTGTGTCACCCCGCGTAAAAGGTTGCTGAGGAGTATTCATTTAGACGCTGTGATATTTATTTACATTTAGTTTTATTTAATATTTTTTCTGCACGATCTTAAACTTTGCGTCGAGTTAAGGAAGTCACACACGCACGTAGCCTCCTTGGTGCTTAAACTTCCTTCCTCCGCTCTCTGACGTCACGAGAGAGAGAGAAGGAGAGAGAGGGAGAGGGAGAGGGAGGGGGAGGTGGAGGAAGTCACTGTGCGTCCTAATATCTGGCATTGTTTTTGGTGGGAGATGTTGTTGCCCTGTATTTGTATGTCATTTATTTTTTTCCTGCCGAGTGCGACCACAGTGAACTTGTCTATGTTTGTTTTGATCTTCCACTTTTTTTCGAATGTGTGGAGAGAAACAGACTAAGAGATCCATATGTGTGTTATGTGGATATGTGGAACAATACAAGCGTGGCGATGCAGTGCTGAGTTCGGCAGGAGTTATTTCGTGAACAGTCATCAGCTAAAAGAATCGCGTTGACCGTCACTTTGTTGCGTCAGGAGAAATGAACGTCCCTATGCGTACGTTCACGAGTGCTTTAATCTGTTGCACTGGTCATTCAAGTAGCTGACGAATTACTTGATTAATACAGCAGGGAATCTCAGTGATCCAGGAGTCATCTTGTTGCCTGTTTTTCCATGTTGTCTGTTTCCTCCTCCTCCTCCACCGTCAGGAGAAATGAATGTCCCTATGCGTACGTTCACGAGTGCTTTAATCTGTTGCACTAGTCATTGAAGTGGCTGACGAATTACTTGATTAATACAGCAGGCAATCTCAGTGATCCAGGAGTTTTCTTGTTGCCTGCTTTTCCATGTTGTCTGTTTCCTCCTCCTCCTCCACCGTCAGGAGAAATGAATGTCCCTATGCGTACGTTCACGAGTGCTTTAATCTGTTGCACTTGTCATTGAAGTGGCGGACAAATTGATGGATTATTAAAGTAGGCAATCTCAGTGATCCAGGAGTCTTGTTGTTGCCTGCTCTTCCATGTTTTGTATTTCCTCCTCCACCTTCATCTTAAGGGGTTATTACTCTGGCCAAATTTTCCGTGGATCTTCAGTCAAACCACGATTTCCGCTGGCGTGGTTCTCATTTGTTTCTTGTTATTGCTGCTGATGATGATGGTGAGTGATATCGTCGTCCTTCAGTGAAATCTACCGTAGCTTTGAAAGATTGTGGACACGCCAGAAAACCACGGAAATATGAGAACCACGCCAGCGGAAATCGTGGTTTGACGGAAGATCCACCGAACATTTGCCCAGTGTAATAGCCCCTTAACACCCCCTCCTCCAGCGTTCTCAAATTACCGTACTTATCGCATTGCATTTTCGTACTTTCTGACCGATAACATTAGAAAAAAAAAAAAAAAAAAAAAAAAAAAAAAAAAAAAAAAAAAAAATCAATAGATAAGTTTTCACGTTAACTTTATTTTTCTATCGTTATTTGTGTTTTGGTACGAGAGTTTGAGGCTTAAAAGTGATAAATACAATGTTCAGTACGATAATATGGCTACTACTACTATTACTACTACTACTACTACTACTACTACTACTACTACTACTACTACTACCACTACTACCACCACTGCGGTTTTTACAATTATTCCTCGTTTTCACTTTTTTTTTAATCATCGTCTTCGTTTTGTTATTGTTCTTCGTCTTCGCCTCCTTGTTGTTGTTCTTGTTCTTCTTGATCTTGTTTTTTTTCTTCTCCAATTCGGTAGATCGCAGTTACTTATATCTCTCATTCACTTACACCTCCACTAACCCCAGATCACATCAACCACAATTCTGCACCCTCTCGTATCCTCACCTCACCGCCCCTCCCCACACACTCCATCCCACTCACACCTTCATAATCACCGCCTCTCCTCACACCTGCTCACTCGCGGCGATACTCACGCTCAGGTAAGATCCAATTAACTACAGCTCCAGCCTCGACCATGTATCTGAATGTCTATTTATGGGATTTCTCTGCGTGTTATATTGATTTTTTTCACATATTTATCCGGATGCCATTTTCCCTCTTTATTAGTATACCTCTTTTATCTTCTACTTTCTGCTTTTCTACCATGTTTTTCCTTCTACTTTCTGCTTGACACCTTTTTCTACCATATTTTTCCTTCTACTTTCTCCTTGACACCTTTTTCTACCATCTTTTTCCTTCTATTTTCTGCTTTTTACCATTTTCTACCATCTTTTTCCTTCTACTTTCTGCTTTTTGCCTTTTTCTACCATATTTTTCCTTCTACTTTCTCCTTGACACCTTTTTCTACCATGTTTTTCCTTCTACTTTCTGCTTGACACCTTTTTCTACCATCTTTTTCCTTCTACTTTCTGCTTTTTTCCCTTTTTCTACCATGTTTTTCCTTCTACTTTCTGCTTTTTACCTTTTTCTACCATCTTTTTCCTTCTACTTTCTGCTTTTTGCCTTTTTCTACCATCTTTTTCCTTCTACTTTCTGCTTTTTTCCCTTTTTCTACCATCTTTTTCCTTCTACTTTCTGCTTTTTACCATTTTCTACCATCTTTTTCCTTCTACTTTCTGCTTTTTGCCTTTTTCTACCATCTTTTTCCTTCTGCTTTCTGCTTTTTACCATTTTCTACCATATTTTTCATTCTACTTTCTCCTTGACACCTTTTTCTACCATCTTTTTCCTTCTACTTTCTGCTTGACACCTTTTTCTATCATCTTTTTCCTTCTACTTTCTGCTTTTTTCCCTTTTTCTACCATATTTTTCCTTCTACTTTCTGCTTTTTACCATTTTCTACCATCTTTTTCATTCTACTTTCTGCTTTTTTCCCTTTTTCTACCATATTTTTCCTTCTACTTTCTCCTTGACACCTTTTTCTACCATCTTTTTCCTTCTACTTTCTGCTTTTTAACTTTTTCTACCATCTTTTTCCTTCTACTTTCTGCTTTTTGCCTTTTTCTACCCTCTTTTTCCTTCTACTTTCTGCTTTTTGCCTTTTTCTACCATGTTTTTCCTTCTACTTTCTGCTTTTTGCCTTTTTCTACCATCTTTTTCCTTCTACTTTCTGCTTTTTGCCTTTTTCTACCATCTTTTTCCTTCTACTTTCTGCTTTTTTCCCTTTTTCTACCATCTTTTTCCTTCTACTTTCTGCTTTTTAACTTTTTCTACCATCTTTTTCCTTCTACTTTCTGCTTTTTAACTTTTTCTACCATCTTTTTCCTTCTACTTTCTGCTTTTTACCTTCTTCTACCATGTTTTTCCTTCTACTTTCTCCTTGACACCTTTTTCTACCATCTTTTTCCTTCTACTTTCTGCTTATTTTCCTTTTTCTATCATTTTTCCTTCTATTTTCTCCTTTTTTAACTTTTTCTACCCTTTTTTACCTTCTACTTTCTGCTTTTTGCCTTTTTCTACCATCTTTTTCCTTCTACTTTCTGCTTTTTACCTTTTTCTACCTTTATCCTTCTTTTACTCTCTACATTCTATTCTTCTACCTTTTCTACCTCTCTGCATGTATTATTATTTTACTGTACGTAAGGATGGACTTGCGATTCGTTCTAGCCCAGTCGCCTTCTACCTCCCGATCTGGAGTTCTTATGTTGTTGTATTTCCTAAACATATCATAATTATCCTTATTTTTGTTGCTGTTTTTTTTTCCCCGTTGTCTGCTGCCGCGCTAAATCTTGCAACACGTACACTCGTCAGTCGTGTCGTAAAATAACTAAAAGACCAGATCAGCTTTGCGCAACTTATCATGCAGAGTTCATTAATACATGAGGCGAGAGAAATGATATTGCAGCATTAATATTTTTCGTTTATATTCTCAGTCAGTTAAGTTACGCGAGATTAATCTAACTTTAGCTCTCAAAAATAAGTCTGGCCTTTATTAGTCTGATGGTCATAAATTCCTGATTCTATAAAAGTTGCCGGAAACATGAAGCGAATAAACACTCGACGCAATAATGGAACAACACGCTTTGGTATCGGAATGTTGCCTCGAGTGTATTTCCATAACACTGACGTGAAGCGAGGGAGGGAGAGAGGCGATAAAATAATAGAGAAAATTACTTCATAACAAGAAAGAACACTACTACTACTACTACTATAACAACAACAACAACTACTACTACTACTACTACTACTACTGCTACTACTACTACTACAACAACAACTACTACTACTGCTACTACTACTACTCAACAGTTACAACCACTACAAAAAAAGGTAGTAATAATAATGACAATAAGAACATCAATTACCTTAACCCCACGAATCACAATCATAAGAAAAAAGTAACAATAATAAGAATAACAACAATGATCTATATAACCCCAACAATTACAAGCATTACAGAAAAAAAAGTAACAAAAATAATGATAACTACAAAAACCTTTAACCCTAATAATCACAACCATCTTAAAACAGCAGCAGTAATAATAGGAATACCAACAGCAGTAATGATAATCTCAACAACCCCAACAATCACAATCACTACCAAGACGAGCGTGTCCAAGTGTTCGCGCGGTGCATCTCTTCACGCGACTTCCCGGGCGAGTCTTGCGTCTAACAGATACATGTACGAGCCAACGCCCAACACATAACTAGTATTTGTACAGGCATCACCCGGCAGGCGTTACCATTCATGCAAGCCAGGCCGTAATGGTGTAATTGCTGTTTATGCGGCACGTGCTAATGACGATGAAGCAACAGCAGGAGTAAGAGTAGTGGTAGTCGCGGTAGAAGCGTGCACGGAGCTAATTATTGTTTACTTCGTCCATAAAGTCGTCCGCGTTATTATGTAAGAAAGATAGCCGTGTATATTATTGTTTTTGTTGTCGTTGTTCTTGTTGTTTTTGGAAATGTTGATGGTGGTACTAGTGGTGTTTATTAATTATATTTGTTGTTGTTATTATTATTATTATTATTATTATTATTATTATTATTATTATTATTATTATTATTATTATTATTATTATTATTATTATTATTATTGTTATTATTGTTATTATTATTATTATTATTATTATTATTATTATTATTATTATTATTATTATTACTACTACTACTACTACTACCACTACCACCACTACGGTTTTTACAATTATTCTTCGTTTTCATTTTTTTTTTTGAATCATTGTCTTCGTTTTGTTATTGTCCTTCGTCTTCGTCTCCTTGTTGTTCTTGTTCTGCTTGATCTTGCTTTTCTTTCTTCTCCATTTCGGTAGATCGCAGTTACTAATATCTCTCATTCGCGTACACCACCGCTTTCTCTATTATCACACCATTGTTGTTCCCTGCCACGCGCCACTCCCCCATCATTACACTCGCTCAGGGCCGTGTAATTGTGTCGCTTCCTGTCGGGCCGTGGCGGTGTGTGGCATATCGGTGTAACTGGTGTCGCGTGCCTGGGCTGCGTGGGGCGTGCCGGTAATGAACGTGTGGTGTATCTCTTTGGCGTAATAACATGTTGTCTCGCCCGTCTGTGCTGCGGGCTGCATATCGTAACCTCTAATTATCTACTGGAGCTCGTATTATGTCACCTGAGCGTTGGGTTGTGTGTTGAGTTCCTTCTCCAAGTTTTAAAGGTGTACTGTGTTAATTGTCTAGTTCGTTTCAGTTGGTTCTGCGTTAGTCATAAGTGCGTACGGTCGTATAATATCACCCGAGCGCTTTGTTGTGTGTTGGCTTCCTTCTTCAAGTTTTAATGGTTTACTGTTTTAATTTTATAGACCGTTTAGATTAGTTCTGCGTTAGTCGTATAATATCACCTGAGCGCAGCGTTGTGTGTTGGCTTTCTTCTCCAAGTTTTAATGATTTACTGTATTTATTTTATAGATCGTTTAAATTAGTTCTGCGTTAGTCATAAATGCTTCTTTGTGTGCTCTGTAAGGTTCATACTCATAAACATTTCGTCCCCCAATCACACACATTCGACACGGCTTTCGTGAGAGTTGTGGGCATTTCCACGGGTAGGTTTATGAGTCTGTGTGGTAAAGCTTTTAGATCATGACTGTCAAGAAACACACTCATGAGAAGGCGATTAATCTCCTTTATGACCTTTGCAAACAGTTGGTGTGAGAGGCGGAAGCGTCTGAGAATACCGATTTAAGCTCCAAGTTTGATCTCTATTTTTTTACAGTAAAGAAAACAGTTGAACGGCAAAAAAAAGGAAATAATAATGAGAAAAAAAGCCCGCTACTCACTGCTCCTACGAAAGAGTCAAGAAGAGTGGCCGAAAGATAGGTCAATTTCTGGAAGGGAGGTGTCCTTATACCCTCCCGTTTAACTCTAAAGACCGTGGTGCTAATAGAATATCGTCACCCTCATAAAATAATCGCCTAAGTCATTTTTCAGTGATTTCCAGGTTTTTCTTTACATCAGTTTTTCATCATGTGACGCCCATTTTTGTATAGTTGCCTTCGTTATTCAAGGTTTGAGTGTTCTAGAATTGGCCTTTTCATTCCTGCCTAAATCTTAAGCCAAATGAGATGATGACAGTTCTTTTCTGATTTCCTGTAAAGTAGAAAATAATGACTTAGGCGGTTTGTTTACGAAGGTGACGATATTTAAGTCAAGTTCATGCTGTTTATTGTAATCGAGAATCCATTGTATTATACTTCAGCTTTTCTTGTTTTCTGCTCTAAGTGAATCATGTCCGTGTCACTTGCCCTACCTTCGTTCATGCTGCTTATTGTAATCGAGACTCCATTGTATTATATTTCAGCTTTTCTTGTTTTCTGCTCTAAGTGAATCATGTCCGTGTCACTTGCCCTACCTTCGTTCATGCTGTTTATTGTAATCGAGAATCCATTGTATTATACTTCAGCTTTTCTTGTTTTCTGCTCTAAGTGAATCATGTCCTTGTAACGTGCCCTACCTTCGTTCATGCTGCTTATTGTAATCGAGACTCCATTGCTTTTGTCAGCTTTTCTTGCTTTCTGCTCTAAGTGAGTCATGTTCGTGTCACCTGCCCTACCTTCATTCCCAGCCCGTGTTATCTAAAAGGCAACGGGTGAATACAGATGAGTGCAGCATGTTATATATCTTGGCAGTGGTCCACATCACCTGTCCTGATAAGTGTCTCGCCTGTATGTACTGAATGCAAAATGAATCGCCTTGATGTTATCAGCAACACTGTTTTGTAAGTACTGGATACCGAGTATAGTAAAGACAAAACGTTGCATGAAAGACAAAATGGACCGTGTGCTTAATAAGTGTGATAGTATATAATAAATTTCAAGGCACATCTTTTGAATGCCGCTGTATCAACAACAACAACAACAGCAGCAACAATCAACAGCAATAACAAGAGCAACAAGCATACAATAGCTGAGTGCCTCCCAATAAATAACATTAGCGAGTTTTGCGTCACTAACCAATAATACAAATTTTAATCTCAATAATTAGAGACTGCTGGGCACGTCACAATAATTACCAACGGCGTACTGTAATAAATAAACAATTAAAATCCCCGAAGCTTCTTACATGTTTTTATGGTATGTTCAAAGGGTTGTAAAATAAGTGATGACACATGGGATAGTGAAGTTAAATGATAAATGTAATAATGAAGTTTTAAATTGTAGTAATGACAAAGGTTAATGAAATATATAATGTGTTTAATTGTGAAATATAATAATGTAAAAATGAAGCCTAAGTAGTAGCAATGGCAAATGAAGGGTAGAGAAAATGAAAGACGACGGATGTAATAATGAAGTTTAATAATAAATTTAATAATGAAATTTGTAGTAGTAATAAAAAGAAGTCTCCATAATAGCAAAAAATTGATCTCTCTTTTTGGCCACTCCTCTGTACTCTATTCAGGAGCAGTAAGTAGCGGGCTTTTTTCATTCATTATTGTTTTATTTTTGTTTACGCCTTTGAGCTGTCTCCTTTGCTGTAAAAAAAAATAAACAAGGAAAAAGGTAAAGAAAATGAGGTACTAAGTTGCAGTAGTAATTTCACCGTACACTGCAACAAGTAAAAATGAATCATAATAATAATAATAAAGTAATAATGATGTTTGTAGTAGTAATAGCAAAACATTCTCTTAATAGCTAACCAGAAGGGAGAGTAAAAAAAAAGTAGTTGCAGGAGTAATATCAAAGTACACAAGCGTAATAATGAAATGTAATAATAACGCAATAATGAAGTATAAAAAGTGGTAGTCATGGCAAAGTGTTCCTCTCATTATAGCCACCGAAAAGAGTAAAAAAAAAAAAAAGTGGTTTGTAGTAAGTTGCGGGAGTAATTTCGCCGTTCACTACAACATTACTCTCCCGGGCCGGTGTTCCCAGAGTCCATATATTTGTTTTTCTTGACAGGCCAACAAATTTCTCTCTGTTTCCACCGCAGGCCGAGGTTTGTTTCTGCCGCGTTTGTTTGTCGTCGGTGTTGCTATATTTTTGCCCCTTTGCTCATCGGTCTCATATCATATTTTCGACCTGGTATTATTTTTTTCCCGGGGACGATTTTTGCGCCAGTATCAGAACCCTCAGTAAGCGAGATTGTTTTTTCCTTCCTTTTTGATTATTTTTCCCTAGTGTTTCCTGTTTTTATCTCTTTCTTTGTCTATCTTTTTTGTAATTTTTCTTTTTTTTGTTGCTTACTTTAATTTTCTTCCATATATCTTTTCTTGGTTATCTTGTTTGTCGCCTCTCTTGTTTACTTGCATGTAGCTTCTCTTTGTTTATCTCTTAAGTAATAATTGTTTGTTTATTTAGTATGTATGTTTCTTTTTTTTTTTACTCCACATTTTTTTTATATATTTCTGGTCATTTTCTCAACATCAGGACATTCAGTAAACAATATTCTCCATTTTCTTTCGTCTTTTGCTTTATTTTTTTTGTTTAGCATCTTGTTATTCTCTTGTTTTTCTTCTATGTATCCTTTCTTGATTATTTATTTTGTTGCCTCTGTTTATTTGTTGTATATATTTTTCTTTTATTTTTTTTACTCTGCACACATTTTTTTCTGTACCATTTTTAGTAATTTTCTCAGCATCAGAACTTTCAGTAAACAAATTTTCCATTTAATTTCGTCTTTTATTTTTTCTTCTCTATATTACCCCTCAGCGCACGATGCAAGAGTGTCGCATTACTTTCATTTTTCTTTTCTTTTTAGTCTACGTAAGGTGTCAATTTTTCCGTCGCCTCATCTTCCTAAGGAGGTTAAGATTCTTCACTTCTCCTCGCATGATTTATTTTCCTCATAATCACTTCTCGCAATTTGCTCCTCCCGAGAACGTAATCTATTTTTTAAAGTCTTTTTCTTCCCTTCGCAAATTCTCTCTCATGAGTTTTATATCTCCCAGACTTGCAAGGGGATTCTCTCTCTCTCTCTCTCTCTCTCTCTCTCTCTCTCTCTCTCTCTCTCTCTCTCTCTCTCTCTCTCTCTCTCTCTCTCTCTCTCTCTCTCTCTCTCTCTCTCTCTCTCTCTCTCTCTCTCTCTCTCTCTCTCTCTCTCTCTCTCTCTCTCTCTCTCTCTCTCTCTCTCTCTCTCCACTTCATTTCTTGCCATGCTCTCCCCTCCTGCCCTCACCCAATTCACCCCTTCCTGCCCCCCTCCCTCCTTTCCTCCCTTTTCTCCTTTCTCTCTCCCTTGCTCCCACCTTCCTTCCTTCCTTCCCTCCATCCCACCTTCCTTCCTTCCCTCCTTCCCACCTTCCTTCCTTCCCTCCCACCCATCTTTCTTTTCTCCCTCACACCTTCTTTCCTTCCCTCCCTCCCTCGCTCCCTTCCTTCCCGTGTAGGCTCTCTGGCTGGCTGGGTGGCTGGCTGGTACTTGACGAACTCACACGGGAAAGCGAATTAATGTGGCCACCATTAATACGGCGCGGGGCTGAAAACTACGCGCAATACATCACAGCTCCCTTGTTCTGAGATGAATGGGGCAATTTTCACGGCGAATGTTAGTCACGGAGGCCGCCCGCTGCTTGCCCGCCCGCCCGCCTGCCTGCCTTCCTTCCTTCCCTCCCACCTGGCGCTCCCTGCTACCTGGCGCGCGGTGTTTATAGTGCTCTGCCGTGCCCTGCCTCGTCCCGCTCCGTCTAGTGTTCTTCCCTGTTTGTCTTGTTTTATCATTTCTCTTGTCTCACTTCCTTGGTCCGTGTAATGTGTCTTCTTTGCGGTGTCGTGGGTGCTGTTGTGTGTGTGTGTGTGTGTGTGTGTGTGTGTGTGTGTGTGTGTGTGTGTGTGTGTGTGTGTGTTTGTGTTGTGTTTGCATGTCGTTCTTGTTTGTGTTTTATTTTTCTTGTTGTATGTTGATGTGTATGTTATATTTTTGGTGTTTTTTCTGTGTGAGTTTTATATTCTGTCGTTTTCCAGTCCCATTTATTTTTTATTTTTTATTTTTCATTTTAGTGCTATTACCTGTTTTACATTCTCTCTCTCTCTCTCTCTCTCTCTCTCTCTCTCTCTCTCTCTCTCTCTCTCTCTCTCTCTCTCTCTCTCTCTCTCTCTCTCTCTCTCTCTCTCTCTCTCTCTCTCTCTCTCTCTCTCTCGCTGTTAAGTCCATGTTGCAATGATATTTTCCATGAGTTTTCTTTTAATATATGAATAGCTTTGCCGTGCGTCATAAGCCTCTTTCTTTGTTACTCTTTCCGTTATGGCTGTCCCTTCTTCTTTAAGCGAGTTGATGCATGATTCATTATTACCCGCGCCTGGACGTCATTTTGCCCCGATAAGCTGAAATTTCATCACCATATTTATTAATTTTACAGCATTTTTTATATTTTTATTTTATTTTTCGTCATCGTCTTTTTCTCGCTATTGTCGTCTTCATTGTCATTATCATCATTACTGTTATCTTTACTAGTCATCATCGCCATAATCATCATCATCATTATCATCATTAGTCGTCATTTTTAGCCGCACAAAGTAATAGGATAGACAGCACTAACAACAGCATCAACAACAGCAACCAAAACAGCTACTACTACTACTACTACTACTACTACTACTACTACTTCTACTACTACTACTACTACTACTACTACTACTACTACTACTACTACTACTACTACCATTACCACTATCATTACCACCACTACAGCTCCTCCTCCTCCTCCTCCAACTCCTATACTACTACTACTACTACTACTACTACTACTGCAAATCACCTTAGCAGTAATGACGTAACTCGACTGTCCCTAATGCCTCGTCACCTAAAATTGGGGGTGAAATCTGAGCAAAATCACTGTTTTCACGCCCCGGTAAAAATGGTAATTTGTCACTCTTGTCTGCCAAAAAAAAGAAGGAAAAAAAAAACTTAATGGAATTCTGAGAGAGAGACTCACCGGCGTAATTTTGTAGGCGAAAAATTCATGGGGGGAGAGAGAGAGAGAGAGAGAGAGAGAGAGAGAGAGAGAGAGAGAGAGAAAGGTCATAGACTTTAACCTGTTTCGTGCGATGGAGTTTAATAGTTGCCATTTTTTTTAGAAGAGAAGACAAATACATTCTTACTGCCTTAGAGAGAGAGAGAGAGAGAGAGAGAGAGAGAGAGAGAGAGAGAGAGACATGCAAAGAGCTAGAGACAAACAGAAAGACAGAGATAGACAGCCATGCATAAAGGCAAAGAAAGAAACGCACAGACGAACGAACCCAGACAAAAAGACACGAGAAAAGAGATGGAATTAAAAGAGAGAAAATAAAGAGAGGAACAGAAAAAGCCTAAAGCAAATATGTGCACTGAATATGAACCCGGATGGACTGTATCGGTAGAAATATGTCGAACGCAATGAAAGGAAGAAAAAGGTATCCTGGAAAAGTGTAAAAAAATCGGATGGAAAGATGAGGCAAAAGAACTCGTGGAAAGAATAGATAAAAAAAAATCACATGGAGAGGAAAGGAATTAAAAGAAGCCAAGGAAAGAAGGTAAAAAAAAAAATGTCATGTAAAGAAACGTAAAAGAAAGTCGTGAAAAAAATAGTAAAAAGAATCGAAGGGAAATAAAGAGGTGAAAAAAGTGAGTGGAAAGAATCCGTAAAAAAAAACTGAATGGAAAGAGAAGGTAAAAAAAAAAAAGTCTAAGGGAAAGAAAAAGTAAGAAAAAAAAGTCCTCTTCATGCAGCCTGTCTGAAACTGTTTATCTTCGTCATCAAGACAAAGAGAGGAAGCCTGTCTCCGTGTGCCTCGTTACAGAGAAATGACTGAGCACTAATTAAGGGACAGTTGTGGACACAGTCGCTCCCAACACAGAGTCAATGCACTCGCTTGACTTTCCCAAAATGATTCGTCTTTACTTTACTTGATTTTAACCTCACAGACGTCTTTCTAAAATTCGAAGCTTCAGTTAATAATAGTTTTGCTTTATTTTTATAGGAAGGTGTGGCATTGGAGGAGGAAACAATGTAGGAATGGGTTTAAAAATGACCCCCAAAATGATTCGTCTTTATTTTACGTGACGATTTTTACCTCAAAGACATCCTTGTAAAATGCATGAACGGGTTATGCTTTATTGTTAGCGGAAGGTGAGGCATTGAAGGAGGAAATAGTGTAGAAATGGCTTTAAAAATGACTACCAAAATGATTCGTCTTTACTTTACTTTACTTGATTAAATTTTCTACCTTATAGACATCCTTATAAAATGCATGAACGGGTTATGCTTTATGGTTAGCGGAAGGTGAGGAATTAACGGAGGAAATAGTGTAGGAATGGCTTTAAAAATGACTCCCAAAATGATTCGTCTTTATTTTAATTGACTTGATTTCTACCTCATAGACATCCTTCTAAAATGTTTTATTGTTAGCGGAAGGTGAGGCATTGAAGGAGGAAATAGTGTAGGAATGGCTTTAAAAATGACTACCAAAATGATTCGTCTTTTTTTTACTTGACTTGATTTTTACCTCATAGACATCCTTGTAAAATGCATGAACGGGTTTTGCTTTATTGTTAGCGGAAGATGAGGCATTGACGGAGGAGATAATGTAGAAATTGCTTTAAAAATGACTCCCCAAATGATTCGTCTTTATTTTAATTGACTTGATTTTTACCTCATAGACATCCTTCTAAAATGCTTTATTGTTAGCGGAAGGTGAGGCATTGAAGGAAGAAGCAGAGTTGTGGAAATGGAGTTAAACATCCCGGATCATTTGTCGTCATTTATCGTCCACTCGTCAGCTGTTTACTCTCACGGGGCGTCTTTGGGAGTCGCTTCCTGGAGGTCTTTGCTCTCAGCCGAAGTTTTATTCCTTCATTTCAGTTCTCATTAAAGTTTTCGTGCCTCGTTTTCTGTGAGTTCGGTTACAATTTGAGTCGTGTATTTTTTTTCCCTTGGAGTTCCCTTGATTTTTTGTTGTTTGGGGAATGTCTTGTTTGTTTGTCACTGTGTTTCTACGAGTTATTTTCCAATTGTTGCTTTATTGATTCGACACAATTTGGTGAACCTTGTCTGTGTTTTGACTCCGCGACTTAATTGTTCTATAACTTACTGACTCGTTTTGATTATTACCATCAGACGAGGCAGCAAAGACAGATAGACAGATCGGCGGATAGATAGACAGAGAAATACAGGTGGATAGGCAAGTAGGTAGGTATGTATATGAATAAATAAAGGTAAATTATACAAGGAAAAAGGTAATAATGAAAAATTAATCACCAAGTTAATTAGGTATTCCGTTAATGATTAATTAATTCATTTTAAGTGAACAGTAAATGGACGCGTAAATGAAAATGCATAAATTAATCATTGAATACGGAAAACTCCCCCTAAAATAAAAACATCGACCGCCAAATAAAGTATAAACATATGAATCTATAATAAATACAACAATAAGCAAACCTATAACTGCTTTTGTTTGCTAGCTGTAATTTATTATTTTGGGACTCTGATAAAAAAAAAAACCAGTGGTAGATGACAAACAAATAATTCCGACTCCATCCAGTGACTTTCTTTCATCCTTTTGGTACAATGAATAAAAAAAGAATAAATGACGCAAGATAGCAAACAAAAAAAATAGCTCCACTTTTATTCATTATGGACACTGAGCAAAGAAAAAGAACGCTAAATGACTAATGTAATAAAAATCAACAAAATCTTCTTACGTTCACTAACTCTTTAATTCTTTCTGGACATTAATTAAAGAAAAGAGAGATAATTGACTGGGGTAGCTAAAAAAAAAAACCTTTCATCTACTAACTCCGTATTTAATTCTTTCTGAACACTAATTAAAAAAAAAGGTATATATGACTGGGATAGTTATAAATATCTTTCATCTACTAACTCTGTATTTCATTCTTTTGCAACACTGATTAAGGAAAAGTGCGATAAATGATTAGGATTATAAACAAAACAACAACAACAACAACAAAAACACACTGATCCACTAACCCACTATTTCATTCTTTCTGGACACGGCGTAAAGACAAGAGCGATAACCCGGACGTCAAAACAATCTATCCTCCAGCCAGGCGGATCATACCTGCCAATACCCTAATAGACCGAGAAGGTGAAGGAGTAGGAGGAGTAGGCGGGGTCGGAGCGGCGGGGCGGAACTATGTCAAGGCGCCTCACCTTTAACCTTCCCTCTGCACAACTTGACGTCATTTTCCCTCAAGTCCACATCGTTATGAAGGTTATTTGTTCGTCATTCAGCGGCCAGATGCCTTTTTGCGACTCCATTCACTCATTCACATCCAAATATAGTGTTTTTAAGGGAGGGAGAGGGAGGCATTGAGAGGGAGGGGAAGAGGGAGGGGAAGAGGAATGAGAAGAGGAATGAGAAAGGAGAAGAGAGAGAGAGAGAGAGAGAGAGAGAGAGAGAGAGAGAGAGAGTGTGTGCAACATCGAGATCGAGACTGAGACCGAGAAATTTATATTGGTCTTCGTCGCCTTTAATTCAGAACAAAGTTAATTTTTCTGATGCAAACTATTCCTGATGTCCACAAGTTTCTGACCTCAGTTTTTATAGATAGAAACCCGGAAGACCCGACAGCAGTTCTCCGGTAGGTGTTAAATCCTTCCTTTGTAGCCGCGGCCTTCAAGTTCCCAGATAATTTTTTCATCCTCAACTTTCATCCCCGTTTGCAGTCTTGGAAACTTAATACATACTTTCCCTGCATTCGGAAGTTCCCCAGGTCAGGGTCTTATAAGTTTACCTCTCCCTTAATTATTTTGTTTGTTATTATTCCCCGTCTTGACGAGGGCCCTAATGTTTTCGTCGTTATTCATCTGTCTGTCTGTCCGTCTCTGGCTCTATCTCTGTCTGTCTATCTTTCTGTGTTTGTTAGTCTGTTTGTCCGATGCTAAAATATCTCAAAATACTGATCGACAAAGAGAGACAAGATACACGATTAATATCTCAAGCTGATTAACTTTTGAGGAAACGTTGAAATTGAATGAAGTAGATACAAATAGATAAATAGATTACTTTGGTCGAACTATCTACTTTCTCTCTCTCTCTCTCTCTCTCTCTCTCTCTCTCTCTCTCTCTCTCTCTCTCTCTCTCTCTCTCTCTCTCTCTCTCTCTCTCTCGCTGCCTTAACGCAATCAATTACCTGTTTGATTCCTTCAGCCTCAAGTTACCTGGCCAAGAATCCAATCATGACCCCTTTCCGCGCCTCCTTCCCTCGCACACCTGTACCACCTGAGAGAGAGAGAGAGAGAGAGAGAGAGAGAGAGAGAGTTATTTGTATAATCGTCTTTCTGATCCTCAGTTCAAAATAAGGTAAATAAAATAATCGATAGACAGGTAGATAAAGTAGATAGATAGATATAGAGATAGTGAATGATAGATAGATAGATAGTTAGAGATAAATAATAAAATGTGTGTGTGTCTGTGTGTGTGTGTCTTGGCTTACAGTACAATTGCCATCATCACACCGAAACACACACACACACACACACACACACACACACACACACACACACACACACACACACACACACACACACGTCCCCAATAATGAGGCGCCCATTAGGACAGAATCACCCATTAGGACACTCTAAGAATATCGGGGCCGCCGCGCCACGCCCTGATATCTGTCCTGCAGCCACTAAATTGCCTCCATTCAGCCCGTGACAACCTGGAGAGAGAGAGAGAGAGAGAGAGAGAGAGAGAGAGAGAGAGAGAGAGAGAGAGATAATCGTCACTGGGAAAGTTATAGATATTTACTCACAATATGAAGTTTTGGTTTATAATGTTTAACGAAATAGAAGTCCAAATAACCCGTAAAAATGTTGTTGCCTCGCTGTGACGCTTGATCAAGTTAAGCTGCAAATGGGCTTGAATTTCTCTTTCACTTTCATATACTTACACAAAAAGAAACAAAGCTGGAAGTGACTGAAAAAAAATTATTCGTAAGATCAAAGAAAAACATCAAAAATAAAACTGACAATTGAGTGTGTATGAAAGAGATACTGGAAACTTTGCTGCCACAGAGTTTGTTCATG
This sequence comes from Eriocheir sinensis, assembly GCF_024679095.1. NCBI lineage: Eukaryota > Metazoa > Arthropoda > Malacostraca > Decapoda > Varunidae > Eriocheir > Eriocheir sinensis. Next base: position 13,120,928 of record NC_066546.1, on the reverse strand, counting down.
GTTATATACTCAGGACAACTGCTATGTTATATATT